>NC_042289.1:6403853-6521353 GCF_901000725.2 Takifugu rubripes
TCAGCGTAGAAATGAATGAATAAGCCAACTAGAAAGTTCTTCATCTGAATTGTTGAGGTATTCTCTTGGAATAATGCGAGGCAGGACAGTATAAAGCATTTTGTTCCAGCATTTTGTATCAGTATCATTAGTATCATCACTTCTTTTGCAGATAATCTCTGCCCTTATTTGGCAGCATATGTCAGCTCAGATATCTAATACCGACACTTTTATTAGTTTTTAAAGCTCAATGATGATGGAACTGTCTCATTTTTACCTTTGTTTTGGTGAACTATCCCCTTAAATGTAGGAAGGAATGTAAACAGTTTCGGTTTCAGAGCTGAATATCGATTTTTTCTTTTCAGGCGGGGAAATTGGCCAACTTCCATTGATGGCTGCCGCAAACACACGCAGCGGGATTTTAATAACGCCCGTCTGAAAGTGGGCCGCCGTTTCTTTCTGTTACGCAACTGATTTAGCTGCAACAAATATTCATTATGGTTTTGATCTATGGCAGGCTTTTAGAGACGCGAGTGGGGATTATTACTGTTTTTATTCTCCGCTCTTTCTCCAGTAAGCACCAGAAAGGAGCGACAGATTGAGATTTGCTCAAAGATTAATTTTTATCGTGACTTTATTTATACTGCATCTGTTACGGTCAAGCTTGCCTCCAGGTGCTTTACAGCCTGACGTCCGGGCGAGCAACAGGGAGAAACCTTGAGCAGGAGAGTGATGGGGGGGCGGTGAGGGTTTGGGAGATCTACTGTACGTCCTGTATGCAATGTGCATGTGTCATGGTTTGTCGTCCTCGAGCTAAATCAGACTCTCAGAAGCTTGAAAACGGTTTGAATTTCAAAAGGAAACGAAGGAAATTCAGAACAATCGCAGACAGTTTCCATGATCTGATGAAGCTCCAGACTAGAAGAATGTTCTAGGACCTCAGAGCCGCTTCAGCAACACTGTAGTGCTCTCCGTAGTTCTCCTGGTGGACCTCAGCACACACTGTGGACGCGGGTGCTGTTCAGCTAACTGCCCCTCCTGTCGGACCTTCTGCAGCTGGCGTGAAAACTGAATGAGCGAGACACATGGCGGCTCCCTAGAATGTCTGATTCACGCCGGCTGGAGCCTTCGGCATCGCGGTCTGACAAGCGGCGGCCAGACTTCCTCTCCGTGGCTCTCAGCTGACCTACCTGCCTCCCCGATTCAGCTCTTGACTCCCACACCTGCTCTGCTCACATTGGAAACCTTTTGTTGGCTGCCTGGTTCTCTCCCCTCCTGGGACGTTTATGAGGACGTTTCAGGGGCGTCTTCTGCCCGGCTGGGTGAAGCGCACGCCTGTTTTATCACCTGCTCGCGTTTGCAGCTGCATTTGCACGTGCTCATTGCAGCGCACGCAGGGAATTTTCTGAATGACCACCGCGCTCCTGGTTGATATTATTTACTGGTGTGTAAAGGAGAGTTCCCCGCTGAGACGGGAGGACGCCACGGCTGCACGCACGCGCGCACGCCCAGAGCTGTTCCGAGCATAAGCAGGCGTCTTCCACCGCTATCTTCTCAACATCATAAACAGGGAGCTGAACCGCGGCCACAGCGCAATTCCACAGATCAGCAAATGTCATAAAAACATCTTTGGGGTGAGACGATAAACGGTTATGAATCTGGAGAAGCAAAGGTCGCTGATTTATTACCATTTTAATGATGTCTTTATTAGCCACTCTTAGCTTCCAGCTACTGCCATTAATGGAGTCGGTGTCCATTTGTGGTCGCGTTAACTGGGGAGGCTTCAAAGGAGAGTTTGGGGGGTTAAGACTTGGTTTTAAGGTTCAGGTTAGAATTGGGTTGAGGGTAAGTTTAGGGTTAGGGGGTTAGTTTTGTTGGATAGGGTTTGAGCAGTACATTATTTTTAGGTAATAATATTTGAAAGATAATAATCTATGAGGTTTAGGAGAAGAGAAAGTTGTGGAGACAGAAGGAAATATAAAGCTCAGACTCTATGAAATTCCTGTGCCTTCAGCGTCAGGGACTCTGACTGGACCGGCCACCGCCCAGAGTTCATCCGTCATCGAGCTGTTTCAAGTCCTGCCTGTTCGATAAAGACAAGTCAAGTGAGAGGGAATGAAGAATTCGAGTGTTTTGATCCAAGAGCGTGCACAGATCCTTTCAGAGGCAGGATGTTTGGGTCTCCCGCGTTAAAGGTCAGAAGGTGAGAATGGTCACCCTTTTCCTCCGTGGAATTTAAATAATCCCAGGAAATTGAATCCAAATGGGAAATGTGGGTGTTTGTTTTTGACATCTTGACTGAAGCGATTCATTTTATCCTGCTCGATAGAACCACAATTAATAAATTCCTCCAAAGATGCTCAAAAACACTTGGGGGACCCTTAAAGTCTGTTTGAGCTCAGTTGAACACCTGCGCGCTTGTGTTTGTATAAATGTTTGGTTTGGGCCTGCGGGGTGCATGAAAAACATGTTTTATGCATGCCCCCCCCACTCCGCCTTGAACGGGGAGGAACAGCTTGAGTGTGTATGATTCGGCGTGTAGTCGAGTGCGTATTCAGACATGATCGAATGTTCAGCTGGTCGCTGCCCGAAGGAGGGGCAGATCATCCCAGCACTACTTTTGAAAATAAGATGTCACTCTTTGTTCACTTAAGGGCAGCTGACCAGACTCTCTGTAATTGATTTAGTGTGTGTGTATGTGTGTGTGTGTGGGGGGGGGGACTGTAAAGGCGGCCTGGTGTGTCAGCTTCCCTGACAGTTATTCGCAGAAATTATGCACAGATCAGCAGTGTGTTGTGTGCTGAGGGGCTGCTGTGACAGGTGTCCCACTCCGCAGCGGCAGCGGGAGGAGAGGTACCATCTCATTATACCGCACATGATACGGCGCTGGACCGAGCCATCTGTCACCCCGCACGGTTCTGACGGATCGCCTGCCAGTGCTGACACGCTGTCTGACATCCCGCCCAACTGCCCGCGCAGTTTACGTGAATCACAGGCAGAACGAGACGAGGGGAAGCAGAAACCAAGGAAAGTGCAGGAAAAATTGCAGCTGATTTGGAGTTTACAGGGAGTCGAGTAAGATTTGGTGGCACCTAGCTGCCGAAATGTGCACTGCAAGACTAAAACTCCACGATTGAGCGATTCTGTGGGTTGGTTGTGTAGCTATAACACTGGAAGCAATGCAGAAAACAATAAATTATGGCTGCAAAAGGAAGCAGCATGTCTATACTTCCTTCCAACACTCAGAAGAACAAATCAATTCTGAACATTTGGTGCACGCTGAGAGCAACTTCCTGCAGAACATCCTGGTAAAGCACAAGCCGCGGAGCCGCTTTGGCTTTTTAATAAGCAGAAAAGACAAAAGCCGACACGCTGAAAACAGGTAGATGCATTTGTCATTGCCATTTTAATGTTTCTTTCATATGCACGCCGCACTTCCCCAGCTTGAGCATCCTCATTAGTGAGCATATTCCTCCAAAATGTCACTTTAACCCGGGTGCGGCGTGCACGTGTGAGCTTTTTGGGTGTGCAGCTTTGCTCTCTGGTGAAAGCATTACTTAGTGTCCACACAGGCGTATATTTTGCCATCTTCCTTGCTCTCATTGCACTTATGTCACTGCTAACACCGTCATTAGCGCTGACAGTTCTTTGCTCACCGACGGCCATTATGTTCGTCCTTTTGTACGCGCAGGTGCGAGCGCCGGGCCGGGATGAACTCAAGGAAATAATTGTTGTAATTATTACATCTCACGCCTCCGACTGTTGAAGGAAATTTGGCTCCTCCCTGAAGAGAGTTCAATTCCTCCACCTTCACGCTGGTTTAGTGACGCTTCTGTCATCGGTGCCGAATGAGGAAAAACGCTTGGATGATGGATGGATGTGGAACATCTGACCTTTAAGCCTTTGACTGCCAGTAATTGCAACAGTCTACGACCGTGTTGACGTCTCCATGTGGTGTCTCTGATGTATTACGCCGTATCGTGACAAATAAGGCAGCAAGGTCACATTGAGGATCTCCAGGGTGAGCCTGGAAAGATGAGGAGCTAAACTGATCCCTGTGCAGATGGGATGACATTTGGTCAAGTGCTTCACGACCGAAGGGAGACTTTCCCTGAAACTGTGCATCAACTTCTAAGATTTTACAATCAAAACTCAATTTAGGGTGAGAGAAATATCTGGAGGCAACTTTTCTTTAAAAATGGAAGTTCAGCATGTTGCCCATTTTTTAAGTGCTTCTTTATAGTGTAATATTGACCGAAACGTACCAATTTAGAGCCAAAGACCACTTCTACAGCGAAATGATTAGCCCCTGGAGGCCGATCAACAGTTATCGATTCTGTTGATGAGGTTAGGAAGTTGAGGCGGGATCTTGGATTCTTCACAGGTTCTGATGCCTGTCTGCTGCAGGATTTATTTGTAGGAGTGCTGTGGGTTGGTTGTGAAGCGGTAATTGGTGCAACACATTTAGAGCCTGGGTTCTTTCCACTTGAGAAGATGAGGTGAGGGACACACCAGCATGTGGAATAAAACCGGTGGCTTCGGCAGCCAAGAATTTCTCTTTGAAATCTTCAGGGGTTATCAGCATTATCAGGATCTGCTTCTGAAAGGTTCCTTTTTGCTGATACAGCTAGCAGCTCCACCGTCTGTTTTGTATTACTCTATCCTTAATCAGTGCTCTGTTATTCTAGTCCTATGTTGTTGTCTGCTGCTCAGCAGTTCCCTAACCATTTGCAACCATTTGAGATAATGGTAATGAGGCTCTTGATCTGGATTTTAATCATCAGCAGGAGCCTGCAGGAACGGTGGCGTTTGATCACGAGTACGACAAGATACTTACAGTTATACCAACAGTTAAGCATTCAGACCCTAGTGCAAAGCAGCCCTGAAAATGATTTAAACACCTGAATTGTTATAGAGATGTAGTTGTGAAACAAGTACCGGTATATGTAATATATGTTTTCATGTTTTCAGTTCATACAATTGCTATGGAGCCACCAAATATCAAATCTTAACTTGTGGGCCTACAAAACAATAATACCAGAGCCAACATGTAGCTACTACGTAGATACTAGGCTAGCTGAGGATTAGACCATCAAAAGCTGGCTTTCAAAAAGCAGATAATACTACAAATTATTATTGATAAGTCTAAGTACCTGTAGAGTGACTTGTTCCATGCATCATAGAAAGGACTCCTTAAGTATTATCAATATGGACGAAGTCATGAAAAGTAAATCAAAAGTGGGGGAAGAAAAAAATGTAGTTGCAGCGGGGGAGAGCATGTCTTTGGACTGTGGGAGGAGGCCGTAGAGGACCCACGTGGCCATAGGGAGCACTTGCAAACGATGTTCAGAATGGTATCCAGAACCTGCGAGAGGGCAGTTAGCTCTGTGCATTTAAGACGCGTCTGTGGAATTCTTACGGTAAAAACAATATATTTAATTTGGTGGAACTGAGCCAAAATGTCCCTGCAGTTGTGTAATCTCAAGCAGGCGACTTTCAGGACAGAGCAACACATAAAGATCGTCAGGGACGGAGAGAGGGACGGTAAAGATGGTTCACTGAAAGGACGGTTGAGATTTTTAATCACCAATCCAACACATTCCACTTGAATTATATTTCTGTAATGGTGTTATTGATCGACGCTGGCACATCGTTAATCCTGTCGTCTGTAACTATGTCCGTGCGTGTGTTTGCGAGAGAAAGTGTGTGAGTCAGCGTTGTCTGGACTCTTGTTTATGTGGTGTCAGGGAACGGCTGAAGGAACGAAGCATTAAATTACCTCGCAGCTTGAGGTTCATCGAAACCCGGTGCAACGCGTTTTCTCGTCATTTCAGAACCACTTGGCGTCGAAGCCCACCGAGACTCCTCCTGAAAACTCCGATGAACGAGGGTTAGCAAAGCAGCTTTCAGATTTGATTACCGTAAAGCTGCTCTTCTCAATTACCCTTTTAATTAGCAAGTGGATTTTGCCCATCTGCACAATCTGATTGCAAATTATTTCGAAATCTGTCAGTCTGCAATTCAATTTTGGCCATGCTGTGATTGCAGATTGTGTATTTCTTGGCATTTAAGGGAAACAGGAAGAGAGAACAGCTCATGCGGCGACATCTTTCATTTGTGTTCTTGAAACACACTCATCACTCGTCTTGTGTTACCCCAAATGAACCCTTTTATTTTTGGCACTATAATTTTTAACATCATGTAATTTTTTATTCTCAGGCTCAACCCCCTCCCCCCCCAACTCTCCTCTCTTTGAAGTGTTAATCCCCAGCCAGCTCTGTTGGCCGATGAAGCCGCAACCCTGACGTAATTATCAGAGCCTTGTGTGCGTCGGCGTCCCGGCGGCAGAAAAAATTGGAAAATAGGACCACGATTTAAAATCTGACGCCTCAGAAGGAGGCGCAACTCAAGGCGGGCGTCTGTAGGACGTAGGAGGTCGATGCCATCGATGGCGCGCTTGCACTTGCGCGCATACACACGCTTTGCCTGAAGCGTCCCCTTGCTCCCAGAAGACAAGCGGAGATGCCAGAGTGGGTGTGAGGAAGCGGACATCAGATTGATTGAAGGCAGAACTGCGGAAGACGAGAGGAGCCCAATCAACGTTAGAGCAGGAAGAAGTGCAAGAGGTCACATTTACCACGTTCCAGCTAATCCATGCAGATTCGCATTTTAGCTGATGATGTCATGTATGCAACAAGCCACACAGTTCAGCACCACAGGGTACAAATCTTCGATCTAGATGCGTCCTCCAGAGCGGGGCGGGCTGAAGCCCCCTGAAATCATTCATTACACCAGGAAGGGTAGCATTGCGGGACCATTCCTCTTTTATAATCCACTGGATATGACAGCTCTAGATGTACCAGACCACACCTGACCGTACCGAGAAGGATATCACAGACTGGGATGATACAGTCAATTGGTTAAATGTTTCTAGCCTGTGGGGGTAGGTATGCTCACTTTACTGTGGGAGAGCAAGGCATCGGCAATAGGCAGCTGATGGGCCAGATATTTGGAGTGGGCGTGGTTGTTGAAGCGAAGGGAAAATGCTGCCTTTCCCACCTGTGCAAAGATTTGCAAAACAATGGGTTGTTCTTATGGACTTTCTTATGAAGTATCAAACTTGAACAAACTTGATCCTTGCGCTTTCAAACACATTTCTCCATTCTTGTGGAGTACGGTAGAGCCTTAAACTTCACATGTTGTGTTATGTAAGCAAACCTGTCCAGCGCTGCCATCTTATCAAAAACCGCTTCCAGAAGTGACGGTGTGCAGAAATGACAGCAGCAGTCGAAGGAGATAAAGGAAAGGAAGAGCAGAGCATTGCTACTTCTGCAGAAATGTTATGCTCCAGTCTGCTAGGGGCATTCCTAATGGCTTTGTTTGATATGTGCATACATACATTGCAGTAGAGTGGAGTAAGAAATACGGTGTTTCTTTCACTGAATATACTGTATATTTTATGAGTCTCTGACATTTCCAGGTCCATGTAGTGAGTGTGTGTATTTGTGTGTACACTTATATCTTGTTCACATTGTCACGGTTGTGGTTTGTTACCTTCCTGGAGTGAGAAGAAAATTGACAGAAATTAATGAAATGAATCAAGTTAAAGATTGTGGGCTAAAGTTCATTGCTCTTGGAACTTTCTTCAGGAGGAAAGTTTTCTTTATGCAAGAAATGTGAGCAAATCTACAAGTTGCGGTGGAATGAGCCGGTTTGTTAATGGCTCCTTTCAATCATCCTGCGACTGTGATGGAGGTCCTACCTGGCTCTCTAGCTCAGCTACATTAATTTGACAACCTCACACTCAGTGGTGAGATGATGGGAGTTTTGTGAGATGAAACCATCAGCAGATTTCCTGTCTCGGACCGAAGCGCTTCGGCAACACAATAAATGACTTGGCAAAATCAGCTGTTTCCATTGAGTGGTACCGGCTCACTTTAGCACTCTTCACGTTCATGTTCTATTGCCTAAAGCTGGGAAGGCCTCCAAAGTAACAGTGTGGTCTCTCTTCTCTTTTCTCTCCTGTCAAGGTACCAAAATCCACCAGGGGAGCCAGACACACTCCCATGCGTTAACTGTTGGACAACGAGGGGACACGACCCAGACAGGTATTTCAGCACCATTTTAAATAATTTTAGCCAGATTCTAAACACTGAATTTGTTGTGTTCATATTCCTTGTTGACTTTATGTTGGTTTTTTTTTGCTTGGTGCTTACACACTGCATCGGGGTGCCGCAGTATCACACTACTTATTCAGCTCACACACCCAAATCCATCTGTCCCGAACACCCCACAGAGGAGACCCAAACCAGGTCACGACGGACCAGTCAGAGCTGAACTGCAGAGCTTTGTGTCCTTGTTTTTGTGGCGCTGCAGTGACCAAGCCTGATTGTGGTGATAGAGGGATGAGATACATACAGCCTTGCATCATGGTGTTGAGTCAGAAGAGTTTCGTTAAGGTCTCTTTCTCTTTAATCTACACTTTATCTGCCGCGTTGATGTTTTGAATGTCCTCCTGTGAAGCTAATTTCCTCTCTTCGCAACCACAACATAGGTTATCTAAAATCAAGCTCCTGTTGGTTAGGGCTCGCTGATGTTGCTCTTATAGTGTTGATTATGCACCCCGTTGAACAGAATTACTGCTCTCATATTTCCATCCACTGACTTGTGCATTCGGCCTATTTTTAACCAGATGATGGAACACGGCGGTGCACTTCCAATTTCTGTTATTTGCCTGAATTATCCCCCGTAGTTGCTAAATCTTAAATAATGCAAGACGCGGCGCAGCTTTATTGACGCACTGGGTAAACAACCCAGCAGTCAGCTCAGTGTACAGTACCAGATTCTGGCAAACGCTCCGGAGAGCGTGCACTTGAACCGTGGACTCATCCCCTCTCTGCTGCATGGGTTTTCTGCCTGTTGCAATTTTAAAACTGCAACGTTGGGATTGACAGAAGAGTTACGGGAGGTTATTACCGGGCCATAATCTGGATGGATTTACTGTACGCATGCCTGTGTCCTGACTAAAGCTAATCACACACGGTGCACACCTATCATCTCGCACACGCTCCCGTGAAAAGAATAAGAAACTGGAGCACCAAATGAGGAGTGGGTCGTCTGAGACCTAGCCCAGTGTTATTTTAAACCCTGGAATCGTGTCAGGGTTATTTGATCTAGTTAGCCTAGAATGAGCACGTCCTGTTTGCTACTTAACATGCTGTGCGTGGATCATGCATGTTAAGTAGCAAATTAAAAATATTATAATACTGTGAAGTGATGTACAAAATCAAAGCAGTGTAAAATTAGATGGCTCTTCTTATTAGCATGGCCCAGCAGGCTTGAAAATTGATCCAGACTTTGGATCTTGGTACTCTATGTACAGTATTTCTGGGTTGTCCCAGTGAGTTATAGTTGTGTATCATCAGCATAAATACATTTGCATATTATCCTCATTCTGACCTTTTACTGGTCCTGCTCAAAGTTTTTTCCTGTGAAAGGGAAGTCTTTCCTGCCACTGTATAGCTGGTTTAGGGGACGGGCTCTGATGCTAACATATACTATACAAATCAAGTTTAATGGGATTGCCTAGTCAAACATTTTTACGGTTGCATGTCACTACCAAAACTAGTAAGTAATTTTGACATTTGGGTGGTGTGACAGGAAAATTGGCGAGGAAACCAGTCAAGGCTACAGGTGGCAAACTGGAGCAGCCCACACCACAGGAAATTAGAAGCTCAACAACTGTGTGACCAGAGAGTTTAACATTTTATTGCATTTTCCCGAGACACCTTTTTTCCTGGTGTTCATTACCGCCCGGGCTTCTGGTCCATCTGTCAGTTTTCATGTTCACTTAAAATGTTCCCGACTTTTGAAGGGCGCGGTGCCTTCAAGGACCCGGTACATGAATGCATCCTTAGCCGACAGTCAAAGCAAAAACACATCCATGCACAAATTGTTCAGGCACAACCTTTGCAGTCACACTGGTGACACAAGCTACGAACCCAGTTGGTGCAGCAGCACTTACCCACGATGCACCCTGCCCAACGAGCCAAACTGGAAGTTAAAATCGCAGCTAAACACAGAGAAACATATGGACTCACACACACTTTGCACGTAAAACTAGTGAAATGCATCTAATAATAAAGATGAGATGTGAAACCGAGGCACACTTGGCTCACGTAATGTGAGTGAGAAGCTGTAATTATTACCATAAAACCATTAAATGAAGCCATTGTTCTCACAGGAGATGGCAGTTCCCTTCCAACAAGCCAGCAGATCCTATATATAGGATCAGAGACCATATGGTGATGAACCCATATTCACAGACAGATGGATAGATAGATATAGACATTGAAGGGTTTTAGTTAAAGAACAATAGGACGGTGTTATGGCAACAGCAGACAAACTCAGTTGCACTCTTTTAAGATTTTGGTGAGAGCGGGAAGCAAACGTGTGAATATCAGGTAAACCACTAATGGCACTTTCTAAAATTTGCATAGCAGCTCAGGAGAGCAGCTGAGGTTATAATGAGGCTGCCTTTTGTTATCGGTTTCCCGGCGTCAACTCAAAAAACAGCTGCTTACTTTCCCCAACATTGTTCTCTGCCACCCCAGCTTATCTCCTCTTCCTCCTCCTCTTCACTTCCTCCTTCGCTTTATCTCTTCCTCTCTTCCTCAGCAGAGCTTGGTGTCTTACGCCACTTAGCCTAATCACAGTTGCACTCTCTCTCTGTCCTACGCTTTTCTTTCCACATTTTTACCTCCCCTTCAACGTCTCCTATTTTGGTGCCCGTTTGATCATCCTTCCGTTCCCTCTGGGCCCCACCCAACAGCAGAAGTCTCATCATCACATGATAATGAACGACAATGAATTTAAACCCATTTTCCCTGCATCTGGATTCGGTTTTGAATGATGAATTAGACAATCACGGTTCAATTTAGAAACCATAAGAACACGTGGCGGCAAGTTAATTTGTATAATCTCTTGGTCGACATGCTCTAAACTATAAACAAAATATGGATTAATGACTCCGGTGACAGTAATGGAACTCCAGCGGTTGTCTTTCCAATACTGTCAGCAAATCAGTGAGCTCCATCTTTGATCAAATGTTCATATTATTTGAAGATCACTTGCAGACATAATCATGTCGGGAACACACAGGCAATATACAGTAGTTGCTAGAAAGCCACCGCTAGCTAGAATATTAACATAGCACCAATCTAACTTGGTTCTGGTGGATTAAAAGCTGACTGTACCTGTAAACATCCCTCCAGCCTTTTCAAGGGGGATAACGTGCTCCGTCAGACCCCAGATAACATCCAGGAACGGTGACAAACATGAGCCCACGGCTGTCCTCCAAACTCCCCTGATCCCAATCCAATTAAGGATTTATGGGAGCCCGGATGGAGCTTTCCCCAAGTCCGAAATAATTGGCTGAAAATGTTCCTTTGTCACGTAGCAGGATTCCGCCGCAGGTCCTCTGTCGATTCACGGTGAGTTACAGTTCAAAGGCCCGCGTGAGTGATATTTATCAGCATCTACTGGTGCGGACTAAAATGACAAGAATTAAATTCCTGTCCCCATCCCGCCCAAAACTGCTCACTCCGCTCTTCAGCCGGCGGGTGTAGTTCGCCGAGTATTTGAGCGAGAGTACCTGGAGAGAGTTTTGTTTGATTAAAGTGGCTTTCACGAGTGGAAACCTCAGGTTGAGCTGCTTGCATCAGACTGAAGGGTCCGCTTTTGAGAGGGAGAATAATGGGTCCCCGGTTCAGAGGGGAGCCCCCACAGTGAGGAGGCAAACGAGACAGTGAAAGGTGAGACAATCAATTTAAGGCACAACTGTGGGCCGGGAGAGCGAGCGTAAGCAGAGCCAGAAAGAGAAATTCCTACTGGTCGTACACGTGTCAACGTTTCCACGTGAAAGATCAAAAATCTTGTCCGAATTTTTCAGGCGAGCTTTCGTATGGAGGAAGTATTTCTGCGCACCAAAGTAATAAATTTCTCACTCTGTGCTGTTGTTATGGGAAAAAAGTCTCAGTGTCAGAGGATGCAGCACGTTCAAACACTAAAGTTCTCTTTTATATAACCTCCCCCACATATATGTATTTTTGGGATGCATTATATGCTGTTGGGTGATGTGAGCAAACAGGCTACGAAGCAGGTTTTGTTTATGCACGTGAACTTGCCCTCCAGGTACCTGGAAGCTAAGATCAAACTTGGGTTTGCACCGGTGTCATCCGGTCTGACGAAAATGAGCGTTTAATGAAGAGAAGAGATATCAGCTGTCGGTCAGCAGAGCCGAAACTCACAGCGGGGAGTTTTATTAAACCTCCAGTAGGAGTAGGAGTGTTGGGTTGGAGAAAAACAAGTTAGCGTGAACAGCAGGCATAAATATGGCACGATTTGTAGCGCTAACTTTGCAGATTTGTTCCCGGGTCAGAGGTAAGCTGAACCTTATCTCCTTATCTAAGTGAAGCTGCAGAACGCTAGTCGTTAGTGCTCAGACTTCTGCAAAATCGTATTGAACTCCGAAAGCATGTAATGCGCAGAGGCGCTTATCTGATACCGACAGAAGGTGAAGCGTCTTCCTCGTGCACTGTTATGTTAGCTCATTGTGCTTTTGGTATTTGTCGTGATAATTGTCTGGGATTCATCAGCTGGACTCGTCCTTTGTGTGCCTAATTAGAGAAAACGGATCATCCCATGCTCGAGCAGGAAGCAGGCGACGCTTTGTGAATGTTCAGATTTTGAAGCGCCCTGTTGCCGATTGCCAGTCCGTCCCACAAACATGTGAATCTGACCGAGCTGTAACGAGCAGCGGGAGCAAAAGCGTGCAGTCGGATGAGATGGCAGAAAACGAAGCCCCAGAACAGAGAGACGGTTCTGAGTGTTTCCCTATTTGACATGCAGAAGGGCGTCTGAGGGCTGAGATCCCGTCACCCTGTCAGGAGGAGTCGTCGGTGGGAATAATGAGAGGTTTCACAGGACTCATGATTAGCACGTGTCAGTTTAAGCGTAAAAACGCAGGCTGGATGGAAAAAATTCAATGTCCGACCGGGATCTGTAGCGCAGCCGGTTCTGAACAGCCTTCTCTGTGCGAGGCAGGCTGCTTGGTGTCCCTCGGGGGCAGACAGGTGCTGCAAGAGCGCTCGCGCACGCAGACGCTCGGCTGCATCACGCCCTCGTTGGACCGCTGCAAACGTCCCGCTCGGAAAAATCCATGATTACCGTCATAGAGTAAGTAGAAACTGGACTCCAGGCAGACAAAACGGGTCGGAAAAGTCTCTCACAGCCTGTCCAGTGAAGAATTTAAGGCGCTCGCTGCACGGCGGACTGCAGGTCACATGAGGTTCGGCGAGCTCGGACATCTGGCTGAGCAGGTAAGCATTACGACTCCACAAATGACTCAGCGAGGGGTAACTGATGATGACAGGCGGCCTCGACGGCACTGCGGAGGATTCCAGGAGCTGCACGCGTCAAGAGACGGGATTCGACTTTCCGCAATTTCCCCGGGCTCTTTGTCCGGCGGCTCATGATTAAAACACGCCGACGTCACGACGCTGCGAGTTCACTCCGGTCAGCGTCCTGCAGCCCCCACCTGTGATGCTCTGGGTGATTTATAGGTGCGAGCCAGAGTGCTGCTGGAGGTGCCTCTAATCAGGTGGGAGCCCACTGGAGGCCTGACACTGAACAATGACCGTGCCCGTGTGTGTTTGCGCGTGAGTCGAAGCTCTCAGGTGATACCTCTGAAGGTTACGCGGTCCCTGAAAGCAGTCCTCTACCAGACACTGATTCAGTCGAGTCAAAATCCAGTCCTTTCGTGTCTTTATTTAGCCAAATTTGATATTTATTCCTCCACACTTTTATCAGACAGTTCTTTTTTTCCACCTGATTTTCTTTTAATCTCTCTATAATCGCAGCTCCCTCTTGTCCTTATCTTCCATCATTATTGTCTTCTCTTCTGTTCCCCCTATCTTTTAAGAAACCCCCCCCCCCAGATACGGCAGCAGAGTTTAGACCCTGAAAAGCTCCTTTTCTGCGCTCAGCCCCTCCCTCGCTGCTCGCATCTTTCCACCCCACCTCCATCCGCATCATCGCCATCTACGCCTCATCTCTTTGTTTTATGTAACCATTGATCTTTCTTTGACTCTTTTGGGGACAGATGCTCTTGAGCTCGAGACAGAAAGTTCTCTCTCCCCGACTTTAATCTATCTCCCGCACGCCCCCCCCCCCTCGTTCTCTCATTTACTGCATCTCACACGTTCCCTATCTCTGAGATTTAACAGGCAAGGGAGAGTTTCGTAACACGATCTGTCACAGCTCGTTCTCTATCTGGTGTCAAGCCTTTTGTTCACATAATCAGCTCCGTTCCTCAGTTCCCATGTCCCCGTTTCTCCACTTTTCTGTGCCTCCGTCACTGCCACAGCCTAATCAATGTGCCTATTTATGTAAACAACTTTAAACCAGATGATTCCTGGCAGAACCGGGTTTCTCTGCACATCATTTATGTTGTCTTTTCACTTGCTTGGGTTGAATGGCGGCACAGTTGTTGGCAAAGCCAGCTGGGGTCTGATGCAGAATGTGGACGATGGATCACGTAGCTGCTCAAACAACAATTAAAATCCCAAATTTAAGCAGAGTTAGGGTCAGAAATTCAGCCTAAATTAAAAGATGCTCCATTCTGATTGGATTAGCAGTCAGGGGTGCTAGTAAAGAGGACGTTAAGCAGGTTAAAGAGCGCAGTAACATGCTGCCTTTGATGGGGTCAGGTCCAATGATGTCACCACATGTCAAATCCCATAGCAACAACCCCACCTGGCTCATCAAAGGTCCAGAATCTGGAACAACGGTAAATTTTCACCATCTGATTCTTCCACCATTGTCAACATTTCCTAAAAATCTGCAAACGTCCACTCCGCCTGTTTTATTGTGATGGCCAGAGTACGACAATATCGCTATGGTGACTGTTAGAACTGCTGGCGTTAATGGGAGCAGCAGTACCAAAGCACCATTTGGATACGAATGTCCCTGATTATGTGCTTATATAAATGCCATCAGTGGCGTCAGCGTTCAAGCCACAGATGACTTCAAATTGAGTCTGTCCTGCAAATGGCAGCCGGTGGATGGAAGATAAACAGGCACGCTTCTTCATCACCGAGCTCACTTTCTTAGCTCGGAGCGGCTTGTGAGTAAAAACGATGAGGCGTCTCTGAAGCCGTCCGTTTGTAATCCCCCCCAACACACACACACACACACCAACACAATCTCACACTCGCGGTTAAACTGTGAGAAACTGCTAAATCTATGTCATACTGTAGCTGTCTGTCTGCTTTTACACGCCGCCCACCTCCAGGGCCTTCTGTGATAATGACACCACGCTAGCAACCAGCGTCGCTCACTGACGGATCATAACAAGTCGACTTGTTCTTAAGTCTGTTGATGCTTTTTATGTAATTTCTTCAAAGTCTCCTTCCCTTCACTTCTCTCTCCTCGCTCACTCTATCCTTTTTTTTTTTTTTTTTGCCAGAGGCCATGCAGTGGCCTAGTTTAACACTGCAGAAGGTTTACTACACAGGCGTCAAACCGAATTAAATAATGATATCAAATCACAGGAGAAGGCAGGTTCAGAATTTTGTGTGGGCGAATATTATTTACGTGTAGCGCAGATGCACGTATCGTTATTATTTATGGTGCAATCACACGCACGCACGGCTGCAGCTGATATGATGTCTTTGGAGGCTTGGAACTGAGCGCACCTGCTACCGTACATGCAGGATGATGCTCGTTACAGTCAGACGCCTTCCCAGTTCCACAGCACCGTTCTGGTGATCCCAGTCGACCTCTTTTTCGAAATGGAACGTCCTCAAGCGTATTTTTACCACTTTCGTAGGGGCGTGTTCACATTTGTCTTTGCTCTCGCCCGGGCACATATGGCTAGGGCGTGCATACAGTGTCTCACATGCTCTCGCGTGTGTTTGATCGATTGTAGGGCTTCGGCTGACCTGAGCCTGGGCCTGCAGGGGACTGCGAGTAAAGTCACCCATCTGGGTCCGTCGCCATGATTATTAACCTTGAGTCTCCGCCTACACTCACGGTTGACTCTCAGTTAATGAAACGAAAGCGTACGTCCTGAAAACGACGGGCCTCCAGCCTCCTCTGAAAGATGTCGATGGGCTGAATGAGCAATAAGCGGTTTGTGGTTAAGTGGTTGGCACCGTCCTTGCAGCAAATTCGGAGTCAGGGCAAGTTCTGTTGTCTTTGGGTTGCTCGGATCACTGCGGAATTACACAGGGTTCAGCTTCTCTCGTTACTTGTGGTTGGTCCAACTCGGCCCAGTGTGTCCCAAATCGGTCCACCTCAGAAGATGACTGACGCTATCGCCTTTGGAGACGCAAAAAACCACAGCGTAATTCTGTCCAGATCCGGTTTCAAGCCTTCTCCTCTCTTTGAAAAAACACGTTACTACCGTGTTTCAGCACCTTCCACCTTCCTCTGAGGGTAAACCATTTCAAACAGCGTGACTTTGCTGGAATCTGGGCTCCGTTTACAGCTTTCTCTGAATTCTGCAGACTAAAGTTAATGTGCTTAAGATTCTGGGGGATTAGTGCTCCCAGCAGAATCCTTGTTGTTGTCGGGATTCTTTTCAGAGCCCCCCTCCACACACACACGCACACACGCACCCACACCCAACCAGAGTAAGTGCTCACCGCTTCTGCATGAAAGTGCACGTCTAAATTACCCAGAAATGAGCGATCAGAGCATCATCTCTTTTTGCTGTGTTTGTACATCTTATTTTAAATGGAACATGAATCGAGGGCTCGGGGGAGCCATTTTCATGAACTGTGTTATGTCTGCTAATAGAAATGAAATATTAGCAACTCTCTGAGGTCTATGTTGTTGTAAAAGCAGGGAATTTGATCGTTTATGTGAATAAAAACCTGCGTAACTTGCGTACGCTAACAGCGGCGCCGCTCCCAGCTGGCATCAGTGCAGTAGTGACTGCTGCAGCAGGTTTACTAGAAGGCCTGGAGCTCTTGTCTCTTTGCCTTAAGATGGCAACAAACTAAAAGATTTTTAAATCCAAACCGAGTTCACGGCCCTGGGAGACCACGGATTTATAACGCGATCCTCCGACAGCATGTGCCATCGCCCACCTGCACGGCAAGACTTGGATGTCAGACCTAGAGCGTATTTCCAGAAGCATTAAATTACCATTTCTGCATTTCACACTTGCACGGTGATTGTTTTTGCTTTTTCTTGGACAGAACATTTAACCTTGTTTTCATTCCTGATTGAGCTGATTGATTAATCCCAGAGTCCTAGGAAGACATGTTGGTTTGATGAGACCTTTTCTTTCTTTGCCTGACAACTGTCCCTATACTGATGGTGCAGTGCAGATTCTTGTACATAATTCAATGGATTGTCACAATGAAAGATTTACCCAGCTGTTCCCTATGCAGCAGTACTATAGATCAGTTAAGAGATCAATTAATAACCAGGACACGTGGGAAAACACCTACCAGGGTGAAACTGATACTCCCCGATTCCATCTGCAGATAGTGGCAATCACCAGAAGGAGATGAGTACGATAGTAAAGCCGTGAACCTGGCTGCTGATTCATCGCCATCATTCTTTAGTCTTCTGCCTGACCCCCCCTCCCCCTCCCCCCATTACTCTTCCCACACATTCATCTAACCTGCTCTCCATTGCTGCAGTGAATCCCTGTCTGGATTTCCATAACATTCTCATCCTTTTTATTAGTCTGCGCCACTCTCTTCCCTCCACTTGAAACTTGTGTCTCTATCTCCCGTTACCCGCTCACATCTAATACGCCGTTGGGTCCTCTGACCCTCCTCAGCAAGAGATAGTGTTTCTGCGCCTTCAGCGCTGGCGCTCTGTTGCTATGACAGCAGCGGTGCAAGTGGGCCGGCTCGGAAGATAATGCATTTGTTTAGAGTGCCAAACGTACAGTTTTGTACTTTGACGCAGTGGAACCTGCGTTTCCATATGTGTGTTATGCTAAATGGTGGACCCCCCCCCCACACCCCCCCGGCTGCCCCTGGCGTGCAGGAAGGCTGGCTTGTGCGTGTAAAAGAACAGCCATTTGCTTGAAGAGAGCGTCTGTCAGAGATCAGCATGAATCCTTTCTATCAGTTTTCTCACAAGGGAAGTAACATTGGGTGTTGGTAAAAAAAAAAAAAGTTCCTTATTTAAAAATAAGGAAACATGTCATGTTGTTGTTGCTAAATAACACAAACTTACCCTTTACTTTAATTGTTTTATGCTACTTTAAACCCTAAATATGGTCAGAACAGTTTTAATCTAATTCTAAAACATGTTATTAAGCCTCCAGTTGAATGTCCTTAAAGTACTGCTATCAAACGATTGCAATTTTTAATGGCATTAATCACAAGGTGGCTGTGGATTAATTTTGATTAATGGTGATTAAATATCATTCATTTTTAATCTTTATTAATTGCGTTTTATTTTGCATGAGCAGACAGACTCCAGAACGAAGGGAGGGCCATTTGTT
The DNA here is from genome assembly GCF_901000725.2 of Takifugu rubripes. Lineage (NCBI taxonomy): Eukaryota > Metazoa > Chordata > Actinopteri > Tetraodontiformes > Tetraodontidae > Takifugu > Takifugu rubripes. Next base: position 6,422,365 of record NC_042289.1, read on the forward strand.
GCCAGCTGGGTGATGCGTTAGCCGAAGTGCTGGCAGAACCCCCGACTACCATACGCTTTGGGTTAAGACGGAATTCCTAACAGGAAGTGCTTGGTTGAAAGGAAAACTCCTTCCTGCCGAGTGAGCATAATACTTGTGTAATAAGAGGGCCGACATGCTGTTTATGGTCTTCCATCTTTATCTAACTCCACCTGGACAAACTGCCCGAACTGCGTTACCAGAGACGTTCGGAGCCATTTTCCGCTGCAGAGGGGATAATTACGTTAAAATTTTGAATCGGATTAATCAGGATGAGGGCTTTATCCGTGTTAACATGTTCATTTTTGACAGGCCTTGTTTCAAGTTACCGTTTGTATTAAAAAACAAGCTTTTTCAGATTTGATGTTTCCTTCACGTTCAGGTACAGGCGATACCTCCGGTCACGCGATTACCACGATTCACCAAAGTATATGTTGCTTAGGGACTTGATCAGTTCTAAAGATGGATAATGTTGAGCTTTAGCCATTTAATGAATTTCCCTGGCTTTACCACAGGGTCTTCTGGGTTTCCTGGGTGGAAGAAAGTCGATCGGCCGACGGTCGTTTCAGAGAGAAACAGCCGGTAACTGAGAGATGAAAATTAAAAACTGACAGACTGAGGCCCGCAGGTGATGGTTGTTTTGTCCAAAACCTTGTTGCTGGCTTTAATTTTGCCACCCAGACAGATTCAGTCGTGCATCACTTGCGTGTATTAAACCAGTTCTGCTAAAATCTGTCACACTTTTCTCCTGCTCCCTCTAATAGATGTGCTCTGATTCAAGCATCGGTCAGAAAATTGATCTCTTTGAAGCTGAAATTGAATTTTTTTTATTGACATTTCTGACAACAATAATATTTCAGGCAGCAATCATAGATAAGGAAAATGCATTTTCTTTCATCATCCAGTAGATGTGTGAAAGGTGTCTAAAGTTCCATCAACTGGGCTGAAATACGTCCTGACCCACATCTTGCAGCACCCAGTTCCTTAATGTCGCCTTATTGGACCTTCTTTCCAATTAAACATTGTATTTTTTCTGCAACAACTTTGCTTTTTTGATGAGCTTATGCCATGTTTGGGGGGAAGGGCCTTCTATCCCAGCAGGGCAACATGCTTCTCTCCCTCTGGAGGCTCTGGCCCAGGTTGAGATCTGCGACATGTCACTGACCTCAATCACAGCTCCATCCCCTCTGCTGATTGTACTTTATATCATCCAATTTATGCTCTGCCTTGACCTCCCTGGCCTTGTTGTTCTCTGCCATTCTCCAAATCCAAGCCAAGTCACCAGCAGTACGAACCTCTTTCTTTCCACCTGATTAATGTAAATGCTCCTAAGCTTCAAACCTTTCTACAGCTGGGTGGTGTCAAAGCAGGTTTTCTTCACAGGATTCTTTTGCTCCTCCCTCGTTTCGCAGGTTCAAACCCCAGTTTGGCGCTGTGTCACCTGGCCTGGCCAAAATAAAGGCCACTCTGGCATCGGTGGCGCGAGTATTCGTCTGTGGGGGCTGAGGTGATTTGCTCCATTTCGATGCAGAGCTCAGGGTCCTGTTCTGTCATGCTTCGTTGCGTCACCTCCTTCTGTGAGGCGTCCCAGGAAATGGATATGATGTCATGCATGAGCGCTGGCAGATGACACTGTAATTCAAATATAAGTAAACAGCCATAGATGGGGGACAGATGCATGGAAATGTAGGAGAGAAAATCTCAAGGGGTGATGGAAAAGTATGAATTATAGATCAAAGCGGAGCCGTCCCTCCCTCTCTGGGCTTTCCTCGCCGTATCTGCTTATATAACTGCATTTTTACAGTCTTTACCTTCCGTAAATTACCTGGTGTATTTGAGATGATCGGACATCTCATCCCATCTTCCTGCTCCTCCTCGTTTATTCGTGGCTTCTTCAGGATCTCGCAACATACAGGGAAATAAGCAGAATATTATATGGGGAGTCTCCAGCAGCCTGATCTGACAGCTGCTCAGAGATCCCCTCACCACAGGAGAGGAGCACAGTGGCTGAAGGATCTACTCTGTCCATGATGCCGAGAGTAGATGAGGGGAAGTTATACACGAAGCGCTGCACATCATTTGATAAGCCTTAAACCAACTTTCTGCCAATGAACATGTCAGGGCTCCCTAACAGGATGTGAAGGTTGATGGTATCGGAGGCAACCCGGAGATCTATAAGAGGTCCAGAGATAAGATCCTTGTCTGACGTGATTAAGGTCATTTCCAACGCAGATCGATGCTCTCCGTGCTGCTACGCTATGTAGAAAGTGGACCTCGGTCCCATGGTGTCCTGCCAAAACACACAGATGTCCCTCTAGTTTGTTGGGATTCTCTTTCCTCCTTTTGGTTGCCAGTTTTCTATTTCTTTAACAGAGATGCAACGTTTTAGTTTATGTTAGACTTATTATGGAATCAACTAAAGACCTGAGTGCAAAAAGGATTCAGTTGCTTTGACTATCAGACATTAATGGGCCAAATTTTGAAAAGAACATTGTCCAACAGGGGTCAAGGGTCAATTTTGAATTGCTTATTAAATGTGAAATTACCTCTCCAGACTTCCACTGCTATTTTTTTATTTTAATAAAACACCAGTTTTTAACTACTTACTGTTTTTATCTACAAACACCAATTGTATTATTTGGAAACTAAATTAAAGCAGAAGGTCAAAGTAAATAAAAATGATGATAAATGTGCAAATAAAGCTGAGCCAGTATTGAAAAAACATTTGTGGGATTTCAGACAACAATGAAAATGCATCAAATATGGATGAAGATAAGTGACATGGAGGGCTGTGGAAAACCATTTTCAATCCCAAAAAGACCATAAAAATAATAACAAACATTGTTGGTTTGACTGTATTCTTACTGCAGCAGCATTCATTTATATTTGTATGGACACAAATATGGTTCAGAGCAAAAAATAATAGACTTCTTGGAAACCTTCAGAGCTCAGAGCAACAGGGAGGTCATGAAAGTGGAGTGCATGGCAGGAGCTTCGGGGTAGTTTTTGTTGGTGCCTGTCTCCACTAACCGAGTCCCTGCTCCAGGGTACGTACTTAGATCGGCCCCAAAAAAGCTGACTCTGCTTCTTCTCTTGTTTGTAGCATCCACAGCCCTGTACAGGAACACGGCAACCGCCTGTCTTTTATAAGTATCCCAACGCACCACCTGCTGTTTACTTTCTCGTACGAACACACTAATGCGTACACAGATACTGTTTGCAGCGATAGATTGGAATTTTCTTAGATGGTGATACACAGCCTCGGCTCCTTCCCTGTTTGTCACCTCCTCGTTGCTTTCCCTGTTATGATTTTTGCTTTTGGCGGCTCGCCCGGCTGTCATCACGGTCGAAACTGCCGCACGATGGCGATCAGAACCGGCGATGTCGCAGTGGAGACACGACCAACGAGAGGGCCAAGCAAGAGGAAGGTTCCTGTAAAGTTCCTGCTCCCAGTGTTTACCAGAAATACCCAGCAGTGAGAATGGGCCAATTTGTTGCTATAATTTGAACGTATGCTACTTCCGTTTCTCAATTTAAAAATAGTATTTGACAAAGTTCATGGTTGTATTTTAAAAAAGGTATAAAGAGATGACCTTAATCTAGTTATACATTGGAGATTTGGGGCTGATTTATAGACTTGGACAGTTGTAAATTGCTACTCTTAACATATCAGCCTGTTTCCTTTGCTTGTGTATCATGTGTGCCTTAAACGCACTGACACAGCATGTGTACATTTTCGAGTTAAAAGTCCGGGCTTGCACTAAAACCCATCCAAGTAGCAACAAAATACAATTTGCTCAGCAGTGCTTAACAAAGTCTACCGAGCCTTTTAACAGGTTCCCCATAAGGCCAAAATGATCTGTTCCACTTCCACATGCGCCCCGTGGAACTCTCAGGAGAGCTTCATCTGTCTGTAGTTGTGTTTGTCTCATCTCTAAGCCCTGTGTGAAGTGGAGAGGAAAGAGTCTTCTACTCTGCCCCCCCCCCCCCCCAGCACCGCGCGGGAGCTGGCTCGGGCCAACAGCGACTGTAACAGTGGCGGAAAGAGAGATGGGGAGGTGAGAAAGAGACAAGGAGATGAAGGAAATGAAGAAAGGAACAAATATCAAAGTGTGCGGAGAGATTAAAAGGGTTGGGAGACAAAGTGAGAGATTTGAGAACATAGAGGGGGGGATAAAGAGACACCAAAATGTGAGAAGATCATAGGGAGATGCTGAGATTCCCTCGAACTTTGTCAAACAAAACAGGCACAGGCAGCACTTTTAATTTCACCCCCGCAGCTCAAATCAACTCCTCCTCACTTTAGCTAATGTGAGTAATCCTTATTGGATTCCCTAAATACATTTATCAGATTTCCAGGAATTGCCTGGGTTGCCCGCCGCAGCTGAGAGGGACCCTCCGTTCATTTTCTGCTTCTGGCTATCTCTTTCTGCTTGGTGACACCCTGCAATTTTCTGGTTCTTAGCAAGTCCAACATGAACTCAATATAGAGAAATATGTTCAGTCTTTTCCTTGTCCTTTCATTTGATGATTCAGAAATTGTCTGAAGGTACTGAGGACTAAACAGGCATTTCAGAGTACGATACACCCGTGAGCATATGAAAGGTTATCGCGAGTGCTTTTCATTAATTATAATACAATTTACATGATCTTAAACAACTCCCGAGTACACTCAATTATCACCTGAAGGCTTTGATTGCATAATGAGTGTCTGCCTGAGGAGATGAGATGTTAACCACATGCAGATTATGAGCAATGTTGCACTAGTTTTGTTTTAATCCACTTCATTTGACAGGTCAGTTTGGGGGTGGGGGGGTTGTATGAGTAACTCACAGCTGACACAATTCAAAATGACGCCATCGGGTCACGACGCAGTAGCTCGAGCAAATACTTTTACATCAGCGCCAGTGTTGACTGGACTTCACGGGCCGTGGTTTAGATGTTAGAAATGTGCAGATCCTCCAGGACCATCAGTATTCTCTGGAGTTGCAGCGTTGTGCATGCTGGAGCGCGCCAGATACTCTGATTCAATGCGTATGCCGACACGATGGCTCCAGTAACACTGAGCTTAATGGCTACTGTCAATTATAATGTACGTTTCCATGGCAACAGCGGTTGGAATGCCGCTAGCAACCTAGATTTCCTGAGAGGAGTCTGTTTTTGGAAAGTGAGGACATTTTGGCTGGTCCTCACAGTTTCCAAGGCCTCTTCAAAGATTAAGGGTCCCATCTCGTGCCCATCTCTAGTGCAATTTAAAAGCCTGGGGTGAAAAGGTTTTAATTTGTTGAAGTGGCGCCCCCGATTCCCAGCGATGCCCCGCCGCGGCTAGCAGGATGTTCCTATCAGCTGTGTGAAAATCGCACCTTGTGTGCGAGCGAGTTCAGGCACACAGGATATTGGAGAGGTGTGTTGGAGAATGCAGATGAGCTGCCAGTAAGACAGAGAAGAGTCGATCGTGTGTGCGCACAGTTGCTCACGGAACGGCGTTGTGACTCAGGCTGTTTCCCTTTGAGACATATGTTCTGCAGAGCCCATATTTCTAATTATGTAACCGCATCCCTAAATCTGAACACATACGGACCGACCGTGTTTTGTGTCTCCCTCATGCGAACCTTCTGGGTTTTACTATGTGGAGCATCGAATCAGATCACATCTCATGTGGACGGGATGATCCTCCGACGAAGACGTGCAGAGCGACTTCCAGTAGCTGCAGTTCTACAGCGGTGCATCATTGCAGCAGAGACCAGAGCGAATACAGACTTTAATAGGACTCCCTGAAGGGGTGTGTGTTCTGTGTGACATTAACCTATTAAATAACATTGTGGGTTTTTTTTAATGCACCTGTCACTTGTGACAGATAAATATGACAGCGGATGTTGCTTTTTGTGATCTTCCTTACATTGTTTCATAAACAAGTAACATTTGACATTCATTGCTATAATTGCTTTTCCTTCCTTTTATTGATTGGTTTCCTTGTATAGCGGCTCCTAATGATTTTCATTTTTAATTGAAATGGGAATCAACACACATCCTCTTCTAATTTGACTGCAGTTTGCTTAAAGGTTTTGGGCGACTGTCCACAACAACTCTTGGGAGGTAATTATGGAACTGCACTATGTTCCTGGTAGCAGCATAAAATGGCTTAAGAAAAAAATCTACCATGATATTGATTGTCTGGGCAAAGCTGTTAGAATCTTTTACAACTAATGAATTCATGAAATGGTGATTTATGCACGCATTATCTTAATCTAATATCTTTTGTCTAGCTTCTGCCCCATAATAACAATTAGTAGCTTGCATTTTTAACAACAGTTTGTTTTTAAATAAACAATAATCCCCACTTCCTGACATTTAAATAGCCATTTATTCCAATGTATGTCAACGGTGTGGGTTTGTGTGTTTTCTTCTTTTTTTTTCATTTACTTTTGATGATGTGATTTTTACAGTAATTAGTAGGTTAAAAAAGAAACTGGACCCTTTTCTTTTACTGGTACCTTAAGGGAATACAGACTGGAATGAGTTCAGCTCTCTGCTGGAATAAGAAGAGGAATTAGAAAGATGTAAACGCAAATAGCAAATGCTAGATGGTGAAAGTGGATTAAAGTCATAGTGGGCTGCAAAATAAATAGTTCTGTAGGCAGGTATGCATACACAGCATACACAACAGTAAATGGACACAGTGTGACAGTGCACATAGGGTATCAATCAATCTGCGCATGTTTGAGTAATCTGTGTGTAATTATATGTTTGCACCAGCTGCTGAGCCGGCAACGGGACAATATATGACATGATGCAACAGGCAGTTAATCCTCCTCCTTATGTAAACGCTTCACCGCTATTCAAGCGACATGCAGATGGGATAGAGAGAGCTTGGGTTTTGGCAGCCAGTGTCAGAAAAAGGATTGTCGGCGGAGACTGTGTGCTGTCGGCATTTGTATGATTAATGCTGCACTTCCTGCTTTTTAAAAGGCAACCTGTCCTGTAAAGAGCAAAGTGGGTCTGGCAGTGACACACATGGATCAGCAAAATGTCTGCTGACCTTTACAAATGGTAACCTGTTGCAGCAATGTCACATGCTTCAGTTAAGATTCCATACTTATCCGCGGCCGGGGGATGATTTGTGATGCCTGATAAATAGCACACCTTGTTTACTTTTGGGGATAGATGGCACAGACAATGACGTATGTGTTGGTAATACCTGAATAGACTGGAAAGGGACAATATTAAACAATAAGTCTTGTCATGGGTGTCACATCCGTAATTTTGTCTTTGGGTACTGATCGGACTTTCGATTTATCTTCCTCTACAGATCCTCCGTTACTCAAAGGGTCAGTTTAACTGGGTCACGGCTGAGGGACTGCAATGACGAGCTGTGTCACCCCACACTGCACCACTACAGGAAGTGGAACAGGGCTCCCCTGCTGAACAACATGGCAGCCATAAAGCTGACAGGCCTTGTGAAGCCTTCAACCCCTCTCTGAATCTGCCCTCCGCTTTGGCAATCCTTTCACCTAACCTCTGTTGGGTCGCCGTCACGCAGCAAACACATTTTTTATTTCCTTCCTTCCCTTGCTTTACCATTTCTTGCAAATTTATTTATAAATCTCCACCATGCAGCGTTCGGCCACCAACTCTGCTCCATTTTTCCTTATTCTCTCCTCCCTTTTGTTTATCTCACATTTTCCCTACATTGTCAAAGGTGATTGCTGGCTAATTGAGGGGGACAAAGGCTATGTGTGGTTGGCTATCTGCAGTCAGAACCAACCACCATATGAGACTATTCCTCAGCACATCAACAACACGGTCCATGACCTGAGACTAAACGAGAACAAGCTAAAAGTGGTGCTCTTCAGCTCCATGTACCGCTTCACCAACCTGACTGACCTGAACCTCACCAAGAATGAAATCAGCTATATTGAAGATGGAGCCTTTGCAGGACAGGCCAACCTACAGGTAGACACCATTAATTATTATACCTTACTGTTTGTCCAACTTTTATAAAACATTACATTAAAGTAATTTCGTGACAGTCTGACCTACTGACGTCTAAGTCGGCATTTAAACATTGCAAGACATAACCTCAAACCTTTTGCAAATTACCGATGTTATGAGAAAGGTTGTCTAAAATATCAGGTATTATATTTCCCCTCATAGGTTCTTCAACTGGGCTACAACAAATTGACAAACTTAACGGAAGGAATGATGAGAGGTCTTGGCCACCTGCAGTGCCTTTTCCTGCAGCACAACCTGATTGAAGTTATAGCCAGCAATGCATTCTGGGAGTGCCCAAGCCTCAGCAGCATTGACCTGTCATCCAACAAACTGGCCCGCATCGACCCGTCCACGTTCACCATTCTCAGTCGGTTGATGGTGTGCGAACTGGCAGCAAACCCTTTCCACTGTGGCTGCGACCTTTACAGCTTCCTGATCTGGTTGGAGTCCTTTAACAATGTCACACACACCTACGATCGCCTCCAATGTGAGACCCCCCGAGAGATGTTTGGCTACCCCTTACTCGTTGCTGCTGGTCATTCTGGGCGTAACGCAAAAAACATTTTGTACCACCACTGTCGAGATGGGGTGATGATTCCAGGGATGACATCGCTCCCACCAGATCTGGATGGTCCGTCTGGAATCGGTCCAGAGGTGTTTGGTGGTTTGGGACCATATCACCAGCCAACCACCTCCTCATCATCAACTGAACACAGTTTCATTCCCAGCATCAAACTTCATCATGTCTCTTTGTCGTCTGCCTCTCTTCTAGTGCAGATTCCGAAACCCTATCTCAAAATGTACATCTTGACACAGTACAACTACACTTATGTGTCTGATGTGATGAATTTGAGGAACAAGAAGGAGATGATTACCCTCAACAAGCTCAAGCCGCATACCAATTACACCTTCTGTGTGGCATCTATTCGCAATTCTCAACGCTATAACCATACCTGTCTCCAGTTTTCCACACGAGCTCAAGACACATTCCCAACACCATCAACCACAACCCATTATATAATGACCATTGTTGGCTGTCTTTTTGGCATGCTAATTATCTTGGGCTTTGTTTATTATTGCCTCAGAAAAAAACGGGTGCATGATGAAAAGAAGAAGTCCATTTGTGTAAAGAAAACAATTCTGGAAATGCGCTATGGGCCAGAGGTGGCAGCAGCAGTTGCAAATGATCCGGCGGCGGTCCACAAGCTACAAGAGCAGTCCAGAGAGCAACATCAGTATCAACATCACCATGGAGGCAAGCTTCCAATGTCAACATCCTCCAGTTCAGGAATGCTCCACTCAGCTAACACCAGTTCCTCCAGACTTTCCTCTATTCCTCAAGTAGAAAAGATGGGTGCTGCGTTTTCAGAGGCCATGGGCACAAATAAAGGAAACTATATGGATGTGCGTAGTGGTATGGAGAGATTGGGAGACGGCGGACATGCAGGGAGGAGAGGGCTAGACTTGCGGGATGATGATGGAACCGATGTCTGCGATGACTCTGATGATGATGGGCGTGGGTCAGCATCGGAAATTTCAACTATTGCAATGGAGGTGGACAAGGTTAACCAGATCATTAACAACTGCATTGATGCGCTTAAACTGGATGCTGCTGCAGTTGCAACATCAGGAGCTTCAAGCAACCCTACTGCTTCCTCTAATCCCACCTCCCCACCCCCAACTAGCACGGCTTCCCTTACGCGTGGCCTAATCCCACTCTCCCAAGGGTTGACAGAAACAGGTCATATCATTACCCCCAACAAAATACCTGCACCACCTCCACTCCCTGCTTTGAATGCACCTCTTTCTGAGCGCCCAGGGATCAGCGGCGGTGGTTTTGTTGTTAGTCCCCCCTACAGGCCTCCTCCCCCTGCCACTGCTGTACGTCCCATTCAACGGCAAATGAGTGCAGATGCCGCTATGGTTAATGTAAATGCAGTCAAAAAACAGTGCAGCACCACGTCTTGTGGCTCAGCGGGTCAGGACAGAGACCGTGGAGGAGCTCGGGTATACAGCCTCGATGTTCCTGAGCCAAGGAGCCCAGATGCTTGCAATCAGAAACAGCAGCAGTTCCCAGAAAGGGCCAGCCCCGTGGGTTGTGGGGAGCCCCTTGAGAGGCTACCTTTGGTGGGAAGTGGGAGCTGTGGTGGAGGGGGTGGTGGTGGTTGCGACAGTGGTGGTGTTGGTGCCCAACATCAGGAAAACCAGAAGCCCTACCATTACCATCAACAGCAACAAATGCAACAACAACATCAGCAACAGCTGAAGGTGCAGCAGGACTACCACTGCTCGGAGCACCGCCACTCTGTCCCTGCTCTATACTATGAGGGCTCCCACCAGGGTTCCCCTGCCCAGAGAGTCTCCTTCCTAAAGCCCCTGACGCGCTCCCGCAGAGACGCAGCATCCTACTCCCAACTTTCCCCTGCTCGCCACCATTCCAGTAACTCTGGCTACTCCTCTAGCCCAGAGTACTCCTCAGAGAGCACGCTGCGGATCTGGGAGCGCTTTCGTCCTTACCGGAAGGGCCAGCGGGATGAGTCTTGTTACGTGACAGCTGGAAATGCCCTTCGAAAAAAAGTGCAGTTTGCTAAAGGTGAGGACCTGCATGACATCCTCGATTACTGGAAAGGTGTGTCGGCACAGCAGAAGCTCTGACTGTGAGGCCAGCGATAAGCTAAGAGTGAAGAGGATTTGGAATATTTTTCTCTGATTGGCCATTATGGCCAAAGGAAAAAAAAAAAAAGAAGGAACACGTTGGCTAAAATTTTGCCTTTTGGTTATTTTCGGCATGCTAGGTGTAAAGAATATTGTGCAAAGATCAAGGACAATTAAACTGTGCCTGGTTTTTAAGAGTCATTATAGCGTTATATTTTACACCTCATTGTAGCACCATTTCTGGATCATTCTCATTTTGTCTTTTGAGGGATTTGTTTATAGTATAGGAGAAATCCAACTGTCTAATCATGTTTTGTGATCCAATGGACCAACTTTTCAGTGCCATGCTGTCAGATATGGGTAATCACATAAGTGTTCATACCCTTTTGTAAGCTTATTACTTTTTTATATTGGGTGCTGTATGAAGTTACTGACCACAAGGCCATTTCTCTCTTTTACTGGAAATCTTATATCGTCGAAGGAATTTTCACCTCAATGGCAAATTGCAGTTGACGAAAAAAGAAACTGAAAATGAAAGAGAAAATATCAAGGTTTGTGGAGAACAATAAAATGGATTAAACATTATCCCAAGCTCAAAATAGCAGTTCAGATCCTGAGGTGCAAAACAGGCAGTGGTTCAAAGAGGGTGTTTCAGAGATCTCAAACACCAATGGTCCAAGTAAAGAACAACAAACCCAAAGACTAATTATATTATATCATGATCATTAGAAATGTTTTATCCAAACATATCCCCCAACACAGGAGGAATAATAACATAGTCAACAATGAAACAGAAGAAAAGCGAGGTTGAAGGGAAAATAAGGAATGTCAGGAAATCGACTTTCAGCATGTGAGCACCGCATTACATTCCAAAACCTTTCTCTAATATGAATAAGGCACAGAAGAAAAGGAAGTTTCTGAATACTGCCAACATCTCTGTTCTGTTCGAAATGAGTAAAACTGTCGTCTATATGGAACCACGTTAACCAACTTGTGGCAGGCATGTTCACTTGCACTTTACGCCTCATGATTGTGTGTAGCTGTGCGGTATACAGTGGTCAGTGTAAGTGAGTGTTGGCATGCCTCGTTAGATCATATTGTACTCTAAAATTGACTGAAATTAATTGTTGTAATATCTTTCCCAGTGGCTGAATATCTGAGTAAATAATATGAGGGTGTTCGTGGCATGGACATATGTACAAATAGCAGCACTGTTTCTGTCTTTTTCCCTGATCTCCATCACGTGCAGTGCTCAGCTCCACCGCAGCAGTGCAGTGTGTCTCACAGCCATGATCTAATTTCCATTAATGGAGCACATTATTCATGTTGCTGCTCTTTTCTAATGAAATGATCTAATTATGATTTCTCTGAAATGTTAATGTTATTGCCTCACATTTTGACAAAAGACGTTCTTCCTCCTCCAAGTGCTCTCTGGCTGTTGAATTTTCCTCAGCTATCATTCACAATCGTAGACCCTAAAAAATGTGAAACCCGAAGGAGCCTGCCCCTGTTTGCCCCATTTGTTTTTCAGGTTAAAGCTCAGAATTTGATGAGTTTCATTTGAGGGGGATTTCTCTTTTTTTCATATATCAGCAGTTTTTTTACGTGGTTGATGTGACTGAGACCGACATCCACCCAATTCCTTGGTCCCATTGGTCTTCAGTAATATGTATTAGACATGAGAAGAGTACTACCCATGACCTACTCTTTGATGATAAATCACATTAATACTTCTGAGGCGAGCACCAACACTGCCCCCACATCTGAACCTTCTCTTCTGTTGTGAAATTACAACTCGAGAGTCTTGTCATTGTGGTCTTTTGGTTTTTACTGAATTGTCTCAGCTTATCCACCTTCTTCAAAGCATTGTGTGATCATTTGGCTCTCCTTCAATTTTCAAAGTGTGTGTAGAAGAGTTTGTGGTTTAGATTATCTTTACAGAGATGACTGGGTAGCCTCTAGACATGTTTGGTAAAGTCAGGATTGTTCGAAATTTAATTTTTTGTTTCATCCATGACAATGTGTGAATATTATTATTATTATTATTTTAGAATCAACTTTCAGGGACACGTTAGTTCAGGTACTATCCTGCTCAAACCGTTATTTATTTCGGTGACAGACTTTTTAAAAATAACAATTACTACCCTCACTCGGATGAGTTGTTGCTGTATTTAGAGCACATTGCGAGTAATTACCTAGAAGTCTGCTGCCAGTATTATCACAAGTGACTCATACAAATGTCGTTCTTTAACTCCATGAGCAAGACATAGACAACAACATTTACATCCTCTGCCAAAAAACAAATTGGACAATTTTTTTGTGTAATCATTGGAATAACACTTTTTCTTAATTATCTGCACAAATCTGACCGCTAGAGAGCAATTATAAATTCTTACACGCACTGTAATCAATTATATCGTACTAGTTTTTTACCCACAATGGCATCATTGAGCCAAACCCTCCCTTGTATGCTTCTCATATCTTCCCCTTGAAGGTGGCTGGCTTGGAGATCAATGCTTCCTTTTTGTTGCACCATCCTTGTTGTGTGACTCTGAGGCAGACGTGAGAAAGCCAACTAATGTGCTAATAAATTCAAATCCTTTTGTAGGAGACTGGTTTGGGCTGCCCCCACCCTGTACACCAGGAAGTCTCACACACATGTTAAGATGTGTCCTTCGATGCTCGAATATATTTAAGCTCTCAGCCATTTAAATTTAACGCATGCCTCTTAAATAATGAACCGGGGTCTGAAATTACAGACAGATTTATGCCAAATGAGTCTCTAACTTGCTAATGGAGTACTTATATTAGGGAAGACCACAGTCAAGGTCCTTAGAGTTCCCTTGACTCGTTGCACGGTTTAGCTCTATAAATCATCCTTGCAGCGTTAGATCTGAATTAAAGATCTGAATTTAGGATGTGACTAACAATCGCTGAGGTTGACAAATGTGTTTTTGTTCCAAATGTGCCATACAGTAAATTTCAGTGCTGGGGAAAGGCTTCAGAATGGAATTTTAAATGGGAAAAAGTCTAGTGCTTATTTTTAAAACATGCTTCTAAAGATAGTTTAATTTTTGTAAAATCCAAGGTTGAGTAATAACGTAAGGTTTCTGCAGCCATACAATTTTGAAAGGAACTTATTAAAATGAAACAATCCCACAATAGATCCCTGATGCACACCTTAAATGATAATGTAAAGGATCAGATTGAATTAATTTCCCTTCTTAAATAATCTTGTTTTAACGTCGATCATGCAAAGAGCGGCGCTGAGATAATTTAGCACAAGAATTAACATAATAACTCAATGTCATTTTGTTTATGTTGCAATGTACATTGTCATTATCACAATTATGGTGGTGATTATTATTGTAAAAGCATTAAAAGCAAATTGGTCGAAAAAACTTACTGAGGGTGGTGAAAAAGGAAGACACAGACAGAAGGAGTGGTGTTCAAAAAGATGAGAGCAAAGACAGACAGGGATTTAAAACTTGGCTCCGAAATTATCCCTACCACATGGGCAGGGAGGTGCACTGTGTAGACCTTTTCATACTAGATCATAATGCTTGTGACAGACAGATACAGCACCAACATTGGGTTCCAAATCCTTTTAATTGGTGCCGTGAGACTAGGTGTCCAAAAGTATTTTATGCCCATTAGCCTTCCGTGTTGGGTATTAAAATGTGGATAATGTGCCAAAATGTGTCATATTTGTCATCTCGACAGCCACAGCTGAGGGCCTGATGCTTCAAAACAGATTAAATATGCAGTTTATGTCACTGTAATGAATCAAAAGCAGATCACTTAAAAAAAAGTATTGATGACTGATCTTGGAGCACTTATTTCAAACAATAACACTCAGAAAGTTAGCAAGCTAACAGTAGTGTCAGTATTTACGGATTAAAGATAGCTTTTGTTCATTCTTATACAGTTCTTTTGGATTTGTTGATTTTTCCTTTTGATGATGGGGGTTCCGAGAGACTCTTGCTTCTGAGCAGAACAGCATTTGAACGTCCTCACAAGTGGAAAACGCGGCTGTGCAGGTGTTTGTCAGCTGACAAGACAACACTTTCTTTTACGCGCATCCAGTCCACGAGGGCCATTTCCACAAAGACGGCGAGAAGGACTTAAAGGATCTGTTACATATCTGTGAATTTTGTAGATAAAACACAGAAAAGGGTGGAAAAAAAGCTTCAGTGTTTTTATACTCAGCCTGATCTTGAGACATGTCTCTGTGTTTTCTCTGTTATCGGTTTTTCATTTGTCTTTGATTTTATATATATATATATATAAATATTTTGATTTTATATATATATATATATATTGGAAAGGGTGTGTGTGCGGGGGGGGGTGTTTATCATATAATGAGAATGTGACTTTTGGTACGTGCTATGACGTCTTTAAGGAAAGAGAAGATCAACATAGTGTATTAAAATTTTTTTTTTTTAAATGTTATATTTGCATGATTTCCCTGTATTTTCTGAGAGGCAAAATTATATAGTTGTGTACAATAAGTGGACTTAACATTGAAAACATAAAGTCTAGGGGTGAAAATCCAGCACTGTCGTCTACTTTTGATTTAAACATTTAGGATTTCAGCCGTTTATTCTTTGTGCTGTTTTACGCGGTTAACGACGGGGCTCCAATGGGTTTATTACATAATGGGCTTATTGTATAATTAGTTCCACAGGCTGGTGGAGTGTTTATAAAGAGGATGTTGGATCTCAAACTTCCGTCAGTTTGAGAAACAGATACTACTTTCAGTGGTGGACGTGCCAACGATCTCCTGTTAATGGCTGTATTTTCTCTGCTCTTTCTTTTCATAAAAAAAGCAAAAGGTTAAATTACGAAAGGAGTCAAATGACGACTTTGCCGAAACAATATCGTACAATGCTAATATTCCATCAGGTGGAATCAGTGCAGCTTCAGCCTGTGTCTGCCCACATGTTGTTAAGCAAATCCAACATATACACCCCTGCTCTCAGATCGCTGCTCTTCTGTTACTGGCTTGATTGAAAGGGCCACATATGCGTCCAGCAGTACATCAGTGGGTTGCCATCAGTCTTTTATAGCACCGACCTGGATTCACTTGACTGCAGAAGGTATAACCTCCTCTGAATATTACATGAATATTAAACATGAAGATTTATCCTACAGAGGGTTTATCAGGTTTTAAATGAAATGTCAGTCAAATAAAGGAGTAACCCCCCCCCCCCCAACAAAAGCTAAATGTGATTGATTCCATTGTTTAGGGGCGGAGCCTCGGCTACAAGTCATTTATCATATGCCCAATAATGTTAATACACCCACTGCCGTTACTGGTTTGGTCTAATCAAGCGTGTGTCAAAGCTGTACTCCCGCCAGTGAACATCTGCTCGTCCTGCGACGTGACTTGATGGCTGGCTTGCATTGTTTTCGCTTAATTGTGAGTGAACCAGATGCCCATAATTCTGCGTACCGTTAGGGATGATCGCAGGTGATCCATCAGCACGACCGCGAATCATCGCTGAAAGGAACGTCCCCGCCGGCGACCCTGATCGAAAAGCAGCGGAGGATTCTAAATTTGTTTGTCGGTTGAGGGAGAGGGAGCGGCGCGAAGGGACCATCATCAAATCTTTGAGGAAATTAAATGTCAAAAGACCGAGCCTCAGCTCAGCTCATCATTTGTTGGCAAAACACTGCAAAGGGTTCTGATTAGATCTGGTAACTTATCCTGAGAGTTTTAGGCAAAAACGATACAAAGTGTGGATTTAAAGTTTTGGTCCTTTTTCTTCTGTTCAGCAGTAACACGGGAGCAGGCGGAGCCATTTCACTGCTGCATCAGCTGAAACTGATTATAAAAGCTCCTTAAAAATAGAGGAAAGTTACTTTCATTGTCCTGGAGAGTGCACTGCAGTCATGAAATGTACAGTAAACTGCATTTGGGTTCATATATGACTCTTGTCTTTTGTTTTTCCAAACACAATGTGTCAAAAAGGGACACACCATTGTAATTAAAGAACATGTGGTCTTGTTGTATTTATATCGGATGTGACTTTGGTTTCCGCTCTGTTTCACGACTAAAAAGGGAAGACGAAACTAAACTGGAATTCAGGGGAACATTTCTTGGCTTTTTCATTTGAGGTATTTGTTGCTGATATTGACATCTTTTTTTTCCCCTTAGCAATTTCTGTACAAAAGATCTATTTCTATATTTGCAATAAATTTATAATTAAAAGTTGAAAACGCTCTACTATTAAAGGTGTCCGTCTGTCTGCGTGTGATTGGACTTACTTCACAGTGGGGACCAAAATGTGCATTTCCAGCTGCAAAATGAGGACATGTTTTGGAAAGCGGGGACAGTTTGGCTGCTCCTCACAACTTCAAACCTGGCGTTCGGGGGTGAAGACTCATTTTTAAAGTTCAGGTTAGAATTCGGTTAAGAGTTAAGTTTGGGTGTTTACTAGAGCTGGGGAATGATTAAAGATTTTGATTGACTGATTAATGATTAATCACAGTTAATCCAATGATTTCCCTGCAATTAAAGGTCATTAATCACACCTTTATCTGCAAAACCCCAATATGAATTCGAGAACTTTTATTTTAAATCTACTGTCATAGCAACGAGGCTGATAAAACATTCGCTGTGCAAAACCATCAGCATCTTCTTATGCAATGGAATTGAAACAGATATTAATATAATATACAAAAATTCAACTTTGCAGTGGTTACAGATTACTTTGTTTCTGTCAAATTCACCAGCTGGAAGAACTCAAAAATAAAAAAAAATCCATGCAAAAGTTCTGAGTGCTTCTCCATCTTTGTTAGGCTGCCACGTTTTGGTTCATTTCCAGTTGAGTTTCACAGCAGCAGCAAGACTTTTCAAAAAGCCAGTGAGCAACAGACCACTAAAAAACATGAATTTAATGTCATTACATCAATAAATTAACAATATAATAATGTGCTAACATGCTAGCCCCAGTGTTTACATTATATGCAATGGTGACGGTAGGTGGCCTGATAAAGCATAATGTCTGTAACGGTCCTTACAAAGTCAGAAATACAAGAGTGTGTGTGTGTGTGTGGCTGCACGTTTACTATACATACTATATGAGCTGTATCTTTAGGATCAGTGCTATGATTTAATTATTCATGCACTGAGGGTTGCAAAGCACCTGGACTTTCTACTGTGAGAGGTTACTTTTATTGTAACACACACACGCACAGACTCGTGCTCTTTTTTCGAACCTCTTGGTGTAGAGAGGGCCCTACTACACAGATGGGTACATGGGAAAAAAACGCTATTTGAGGAGTCACGGAAATGACACACACGTCGGCCTGAGTCACTGTACCGCAGAGAGTCGGATGTTTGAGTCCAGGTCAAGTAACCGCTTTGCTGGACATACAAAATTAATGGGGAGGATGACAGAGGACAACCAGGGGATTTCCTGAACATAAAGGCGGAGAGAGGCCCGGCATCTGGGATGAGTTGGATCCGAGGAGCTGGTCGCGCATGTTTTCCCTGGTGAAACCTGTCAATCAGAAAAATGTAAAATACAAAGGCACTAATGGGGCTGAAAATATATTCCTTACATTTAAGGACTAATGAAATGGAAACTATAATATGAATAATGGGAAATAAAAGAATACAAACAAAATAAAAACAATACAAAAGGAGGAAGATGGCAAAAAAAATTCTAGCTTTGTTGCTATTTTAGATTAAAGGTTTCTACCAGTGAGATGAGCAAATGTTAGCTGGAATAAGAATTTGGATCCATCTATTTTCACCATCTTCTTTCTTGTGCTCCTTTTAGCACGCTGAGTGCCCTCTCAGTATCGGCCCCTTTGCATCATTTTCCCCCCCATTTCTCCAATGATCCCTTGCTTTTCAGCCCTCTCCTCCTCCCCCAGACACCTACGTTTCTTTGCGTTTTCATTGTGAACATTGCCGCTGAGAGTCGTACCAGAGGAAGCAAACAGCTATAGAAAATCCTATATTTTGAAATATCCGTATAAATCCTGAGCACCGTTGTTAAGCTCTTCACCGCCTGAGGATTAGAGGGTTTTATTAACCCCCGAAGATCCATTCAACTTTTAAAAACATTTAACACTTAATCCTTCCTGCCTCTTATTTGCACTTTCACACCTGTGTCCCTCAGGATGTCACGACATTGTGTGAAGACAAAATACATTAATAATACAATCGCCATAGTCTTACTGTACTATCTCTCTCTCTCACACACACACACACACACACACACCCTCTGACCGAAACTAAATTCCAACCTCACCCTCACAACCATGCCTCGGCTCTCACACTCAGTCAAAATGGCCCCATGTTGCCAGTAGACTGAGTAGTTTGAAACTCAACGTGGAGTGAGTAAGGTTAAGTACAGGTTTAACCCCTTAACGCCAACTGTCGTAAACATGCAACAAACTGTTTGTGTCACGCAATCAGCCGAAATAGCGTTTGCATTCCCCCAATGCTGGTTAGTCCATACACAGCACGGACCTAGGAACCTGCCATGATGTCTTCAACAACATGAATGTTTAGCATTGACGAACGGTGAGTGGGGATTAGATCCGCTCCAGCCGTATTTGAACTCCATCGTTCTTGCGTGTCTGGGACTGTTGTTTCTTCAGAAACAAATCCTCCATGATGTACTTCATCACAAACATTGTGTGGTCATGTAATGGAGCTTAAAAGTCATTTGGATCAGACTGGGACTATGGACAACAGCTGAAATTACATTCTGATCTCTGAGAAGCAAATTCTTCTTATGGATGTGCCACAAAAAGTGCCGTTTCCTCTCTGAGCCCAACAAACCTCTGGGGTTGTGTTGAAGCACACAAGATGTGTGCAACAGCTAAATATTCGCTCCAAACTAAACGACCCTACAAATGCGCGGCTGCTTTTTGTTTCACAGGTCAAAGTGGATTCCGTGAAAAATCCGCCGGCTGAGAAATTCCGTTGCGTTCGTCTCCCGTTCAAGACAGTAACAAAGGGTCTGTGGTGACAGCTGGGAGATACACGTGGGGAATCGTCTCTGCCAGACTTATCAAACGTGTCAGCAACCCCAGACTGAAGATTCAAAGAAAAACGATCTGCTTTTCCGTTGCCTTCACATCTGTCAGCGTGACATATCGCAAGTCTTTGCTTCCACAATAGCGTCACCACAGAACCTTCCAATGCCACGGAGGGTACGGGGAGCATGACAAAGCACTTAAATAAGAGGCAAATGTAACAGTAAATTGGAACATTCGCGAGAGTCAAGGCCAAATATGGCCAAATAGATCATGTGCAAATCGCTAAATAACTATTACCGGCCAATCAGGACACGCTTGCTAGAAGCAACTCGCAGGTGTTTCTCCCACCTACTGGAGGGTTAGCAGGATAGCTAAGGATGGTTTCAGGCCTATGCTGAAGGATTTCCAGGATCTTTCGCTAAAGCGTTGTAGCACCATTCCCGGGAAAGGCAAAAAAACCCCACTAAATGATGCATCTCAGCGTCTGCTCAAGGTGGCCATTAGAGGGCGCTGTCAGTGACGTCATTCCAGCTTGGTTTTTTTAACTGACTCACTACTTGTAAAAGGGTGCAGCATGACGCGATCAGCAGACAAATTCCGCGAGTGAAGATGAGCCGAAGCTCACTTTCTTTGGCTGTCGGAGAAACAAACAGGACTGTCAGACATGCTGAGGCATTAAAAGCCTTCCATGGCACCGTGTAATTACTGTGAATATTACACGTCACCCTGACTCCTGCTTTAAAGGCCTGTCAGGAATCACTGGGCGCAGTTATAAAACTATTAACTCTCATTTAAATGTCCCTTCATCCCTCCTTTTTTGAGCCTCTTTTCACTTTTTTAAACCTCTCTCATCCCATAATCCTTCCTTATCTCTCATTAATTCATCACTCCTTACATGGGCTCCTCTCATTTATTCAGCTGCTGAGTGCTGTTAATGGGGAATCCATGCCATCAGTCACTGTGTGTCTGTTTTCATCCAGTTTTTATGCAGCAGGACGTTTTCACCACTCCATCTGCTTGATATGCTCTTTACTTCTTCAGGCTGTCAGTTTATTTGCGGGGTGCCTCGTATAACTTCATTATTTCCATTCAATTTTTTTTTTGTGGGTGGGGGGGGGCATTTTAAACAAAAACTCTTCTGGAAACACTGTTATGGGGATGTCTGACTGACTGACATTGTCAAACTAGAACTAAAGAACAATCAAACTCAAGCATCCAAAGTCAAACCTGAAGCTTCTTTGCTAACAGGCAACTGTGCTCCTTGAGCTCACTTCTAAATAAGTTAACAAAGTTGGTAAACATGATTGACTTCTGTACTTAGGCGAGAAGGACGGGCTTAATCTGGCTGCACCGCAGGTGACAGCATGTCAGCACATATGGAATGACAAGGACACAAAGTGCTGCAAGAAGAGGAGTCTTTCTTCTGCCACGCATGCTGCTGCACATCTGCTCCAGATATGCAGCATCCTGTCAACAGAGCCTGAGCAAGGAAACATTCAATCAACATAGAAAATAGACATTTTATATATATTATAGACGTCAGTGGGAATGGCTGTTGTCATCAACTTCATTGGCCATTACATAAAGGTAACGTACAGAAATTGCTAACATTTCCTTGATCTCGGATCACAAAATTCTTTAATTAGTGGACAATATTGTCAGGTCTCTAGTTTTTTATTCCAGCTCACCAAAGACCCACCAGACTGAGGTTAGTGGGGGGTCATAAAAATGAATCCATTTCAATCGTAATGTTGACTTTCAGATTTATGCCAAGCTTGTTCTTACCTTCAAATAGGCTTATATAGTGCCACGAGAACTAATAAGTAGTGTGCTCGTCGCTGTCTTTATTGACTTCATGGATGCTGTGCTGCCCTTGGACTGGAGGACCCGACGCTCATCGCAGGGCTAACGCACAGAAACAATCTCTGTGCGGAACAGCGACACCCACAGGTCAGTGGAGTCATTACAAATGTACTGCTAGTGAACCGTGAAGAAATTTAAAAAACAATTGCATTGCATTTATAATCAATATTTTTAACCACCCCTGATTAATATTTACATTAACTGCTGTTTTAATTCACTTTCTAATTAGAGCCTGTTGATGTGGTCAAGAATGACTGACTGATTTATTTTCTTTCTAGTGTGTGTGAGCCTGTCCAGTCTCTCTCCACCAGGTAATCAACCATTTTACATCAATGTGACACCCATCAGCAGCTCCAATATATCAACATTTAATCCTGACTATGCTCCTCAAGCTTTTGGTGCTGCCCTCTCTCCTACTGTTTGTGTCCGACCTGTTAACTATTTAAACAATAGCAACTCCAGCCGCCGCACCAAAGCCGTGGAGAAACAGAGCTGAGGTGTCCCGACAGCAGGACGCGAATGAGGCAGACTCACGCGGCACGCCGCCGCCGCCCACCAATCGCACTCATTGACAGGACCTGATGGAAGAGCTGGAGAGAAGGAATCCGGGATTGTGCCAGATGTCTTATTCATTATGCTGTAATATAAATGCTATGCGATTAATGTTGAATGTGTTTGCAGACATACTGTACTCGCTGCACATATTCTTTGAAGAGTTTGAGTTAGGAGTCATCCCAAGTGTTTTCCCTCTCCACCTCCCCCCCTCTGTTTCTTGTCTGTGTTTCCATTGTCTGTTTATTTCTGGGCTGGGCAGGGCTGCTTCCAGGTTCACCCCCATCATGTGATCTACACACCTGCAACTCATCTCCTGATCATCCACGCCTGCCTCCTGCTTTCAAAGCCTGATCTACCTCTTATTCATCGCCAATTCATTGTTCAGCCCCCGCGGTACAGCCTGGCTCCTGAGTAATCTGGATTTCGGACACCTGTTCGTGCCGCCCAGCCTCCAGCTACGATTGAGTTGTGTTTTGTCTGCATCCAGTTCCTCTTGGTTTCATTCTAAAACAACATCAGTCAAGTTTTCTGTTCCAACTCCAGCCGTGTGTGTCTGCCTTTGGGCTCTTGGTTCGTATCTGCAGCCCTTAACAGTTTGATCCAGT
This sequence comes from Takifugu rubripes, assembly GCF_901000725.2. NCBI lineage: Eukaryota > Metazoa > Chordata > Actinopteri > Tetraodontiformes > Tetraodontidae > Takifugu > Takifugu rubripes. Next base: position 6,445,056 of record NC_042289.1, read on the forward strand.
CCACTGCGTACTCACATGTGTTGGGGTTTGTTCCGGCCCGAGAGCAGATAACGTGCAGACAGGGGTCTGTTAGCCTAGCCTAGCATTCCTATGTTAATGTGAGGTTCACTTGATCAGTGCTGGAGGTGTTTCAGAGTAAATGTTTATATTTTAGTGTTCTATATTGATGTACTTTATGATGACATTTTCAGATGTGAACTAGCCTGAAGCCTCGTGTACCATGAAATGGCAAAACAAAGGTTGGAATCCACAAGCAGATGCATACGCAAGCGCTGGAAACCATTTTTTTTTACTCAAGTCTTCACCAGGCTCGGCGCATAATCGGACTGTTTTGTCCTGTTTCGTGCACCACTCCTTCACACATGACCAGCCAACATGAAACATTGTCTGGGCTGTGTAGCTACAACAATGAGCCCCACCAACACCTAGCAGAGGTTCAGAGTTGCTAAATCAGCCGTAGCGACATCTTAGACCCCCGGCCAAAAAGCTATTCACAAAGCTCGGAGCTCTGTTATTACAGTCCTACTACAGAAAATGCTGATTGAGCCCTAAAGGGATCTACAGTTTCTCAAATTGATGCGCCCCGTGTTAGGTTGGATTTATAACATTGCCATTTGCTACACGCACAGGAAGCACATGCACCACGGCCATCAATAAGCAGATGGGGACCTTTCCCATGAAACCCTTTAGCAAAACATATTCCATTATAGCATTTTGCACATTAATAGTAATTTCAGCCATGAGCTGTAGCCAGCATTTGGACTGGTAGCTGCAGCACTGATTGTTTTGAAACTACTGTATACTACGTTCTGCTGGGCTGTGCTCTTCAGTGGTGCCAATGCCGTCTTTGCGTCCCTCATGAGCGTTTGCTGGAGGCAATACCAACACAAGCATGGCCACTAAATAATTGTTAAACTGACTTTTGAAACTGTATTGAAAGTTCTAATTAAATTCACATGGTGGTGGTATCCAAGGATTAACGTAATCAGTTGGTTCAACACTGATTTGCTACAGGTTGAGGGGATAACTGATAAATATTCCCAACAACGCAGCCATTTTGGTGAGGAGTGTGAATATGGCTGGAATATTCTCATGCACTCGCTTGTCACACTATTTAATGTGGGGCCCACTAAATAAATATTGATGCCCTTCCTGGCATATGCCATGATTTATGCATATCTACATCATACAGCTCCAGCACACTCATTTACATGAAGTTTGTTACTTCATGAGAACCTTTCCCACGTTCTCATTGTTGTTTGAAAATCCTTGTTGTTTCTGAACGGTGAGAAGAAAAGAGCAGCCCTCTTTTGACCTCGTGAGTATTCATTAAACCAGACCGAATTTGATCTCATCATCTTTCCGTGCGCCGCGTCCTACATTTACCTCACATGAGCTGATTAAACCTCGCTGTCCTAAATCCTACAGCTCCCTGTTGCATCACGGCTAACCTTTACCTCTCTCCCCCCCGCCTGGAGAACTGACCTTCCCAGAAGGCTGTGCACCATCAGCGCACCGCCAGGCCTGTCATGCTCCACTTGGAGCTCATCACGCCACAGACTCCAGCTGACAGGCTGTCATGGCTGCAAACAAAGAACCTGCAGTTTAAATTTTCTGTCTGAGCGCTTTCCAAGACCTTCCATTCATCCTTTAAACAACAGTTAGGCCAGGAGAAATTCACCAGGAAACCTGGAGTGCCTGCGTTCCCGACTGCAGTTCTATACGTGCGTACGCGTGAGTCTGTGTGTGTATGCGCGCATGCATGTGTGTGTTCTTGAGGTTCTACCAGGAAAGATACATAAAAATTTAAAAGAGGAATAACCTCTCAGAGTGCCCATATAAATGTTTAATGTGCTCTATTTCTCAAGGCCTCCAGTGGCTCAGTGTGTGCATGCCCGTGTGTGTGTGTGTGTGTGCATGCCTGTGTGTGTGCGCGCAGTGTAATTACCTCACTGCTGCAAAAACACCAGGAGAGGAAGGCATAGAAATGGAGGATAAAAGGGAGGGGAAAGAGTGTGCGGCATTGCTTATGCACTGTAATTAGAAAATAATCACGAGCACACACACACACACACACACGGACGCACGCATGCACACACACAGGACACCCTGCTCTTGTACTGAAGCATCTCGACACATTTTCTTTGCATAATTGGCTTTTTTTTGGTCATCTTTAAGATCCACGATTCCAAATGTGGGTGTCGCTCGGAATGTATTTTTAGCTTCTGAGCCATTTGGAATTCTAATCCACCACATCTCCAAATCTAAAGACTCCGGGCGCGACCGCACAGCCGCTTTTCATTTCAGTGCGCTCCCACCTGCCTTTCCGCTGTCGAGCGTTGGGAAAGGTTCGGAGGCCTGGTGGTTCGGAGGCCTGGTGGTTCGGAGGCCTGGTGGTTCGGAGGCCTGCCTTGCTCTGCTGCAACTTAAAGGCTCCTATTTGCTACTGAGTTGTGTGAGCTGAGGATTCTCCGACGTTAAAGGGATCTATGCAGTGTTAAATAACCTTAATATTACTTAACCGACTCTATCTGGCACACTTAGAATCCCCAAATCACTCCCACTCATGCGCCTAGAAGCTCTGAAGAGGAGAAAGGAGAAAGCCCGATCTTCCCGTTAGTTGAATTTGCCCTGAGCCGTTGTGACCCCCGGTGCTCCGCACAGGTGGGACCGTTGGCACGGATGAGACTTCCGCCGTGTGTCCCAGCTGGTTTCCAGCATGTGCTGATATTAACCCCGGGTCCCGTCTCGCTGGATGCACGCTGAGTCACCGCAGCTGTCTGTGAACCTGCAGCCAGCCCACTTTGTCTGTCAGCCGTCATATTTCTTTCTCATTATTCACGTCTGCTTCTGGCCCAGTGAAAATGGAGGTAGATGCAGTTTTGACAGCGAGCTGGGCGTAGAACCAACTTGTGAGACACCAAACCATCACTAAAGCGAAGGTGCTGCCTCTCTTTTAAATCCTGCTGGTGGTAATTTCTTTCCTCTTATCTCCAACCAACGTCCACCTCCTTTCTCTTCTTTTTATATCCACCTCCTCCCCCGATGCGGTCAGGAAGATAAAAAGCACTTTTCTTTTGAAGGTTTTTGGAGTAGCAGCAGAGAGCCATGCTGCTAGCCTAATTAGCTTTGCAGAAAATGCTGCTAATGAATGGGTGGCAGGAGCCCAAAGTTGGTGATTAAAACTTTGCAGCAGATCAGCACCCTCCTGATCTATGAAACACCAATTTTCTGCGACACCAGCAGGCTTAGAGGAAGAACTACCTGTGTGTTAAATTATGCAGAACGCTACTCACCCTCCCAGAGAAGGTGTGACTACACTCCCCAAAGTGGATCTGAAGCTGAAACCGGGAGATGCAGCCAATAGAAGCGTGGCTTCCACGCTTTCCAAGTATGGAATGAGGCGTCTCCATCCGGCCTCATCCTTGGGATCAAAAACAACCTGTGGCTGCTGCTACGACCCACCGTTATTCACCAATGAGCCACCACTGACGCTGAACATCACCCTATATGTAGCACACAGTGGCATTTCCTGTTTTATTTGATCAAAGCTCTCTGATTTGACATCACTTCCTGTCAAGGGTCCCTCATGCGTGATTTCCTTCCCTCACCCTAACGTGTTGCACCTGAGTCTCACCGCCTTCCCTCAGTATTTAGAGCGTCTCCTCTTCATCAAGTGTTCCAGCATTTTTATTCTGGTAGTTTCGAGTGCTTTTTATTGTACTTCAGAGCAGATTTTTGGTATTTTTGTCCTCTGCCTCACGCAGCTTTCTATTAAAGATAATCATAGCAACTGGAGCTCAATCAGTCCAGTTGCTATGCTTCAACTACCAGAATTACCATGACCTGGACGACTGAGAGCCTTCACCGATATATGAGCCAGGATGGTGACGCACTTATTATATAGAACTTTAACTTCCTGCTGCTGACAGTTATTGACACAAGCCGCAGTTTAAAAGAAGATCTTGTATCCAAGTTCATCAGATCTGAACAGATGAACTGGCTCAAATGGCTCCTTCTGACATGGTTTCTGGCTACAACGCTTGTGTCGACCTTAAGACTGGCGTGTGAAGGTGTTTCAGAATGCTGCCTCAAGGTCCCCTTACGAGGTGTCAGCAGCGATACTAACCCAAAGAACCGGGTCATTAAATGCACCAGAAGCTGAATGAATGGATTATTCTACCTGTGTTGAGATGCGATGTAATCTCAGGACCTGACAACCACGTTCCCTCACCACTCATTCAAAAGCAGGAGCAGCACTAGTCAAGGTTAAACTTTTCTTAAACTAAACATTTCTTAAAGATGAACAGGGGTTCATCAGCCAGGGGCTCCGGGAGCTTGACATGACAAACGATTGTTGCCACCAGAATTTGCAAAAACGACAAATTTCCCTCCATTTCTCTGGAGAAGAGCAGCTGAGCGCCGCTCAAACGGGACGCCTGTGTCAACACTATCCAAGCAGCTGAGGATCAAACGGCTTCGGTTATGATTCGGTCTCATTTGAGCCGTTTATTACAGACCAACATCAGAATAGAAGCTGAAGCTATTTTCTGCGGTGCTGAATGCCAAATTACCCCCAACAACCAGACTTGCCATCCAGCAGCCTATTTCTGTCATGTGGAATAAAGCACCTCCTCTCAGAGAGCGCCGCGTTCGCTGAGAGGCCCGCCGCCGCCCCGCCGCTGCTGTTGCCGCTGCCGCAGCACATCAGAGCTGAGTTCTGATCCGGTTCAAAGACGATCCGTTCAAACGAGGCCTCGGTGGAAAACCACTGCGCTTTTAACTCTTCTGCCGTTGATATTAAAAGCACCGGTAGCTATATGAGTGATTTAATCAGTTCTGAAGCGACTGAAGGTGGAAAATTAAACTCCACAACTCAAAGTTATTCATTAATTTTCCTCCCCCTGATTAAGGGGCTCCAGATCCGGCTGGATGGATCTTTTTGTTGTGTTGTGTCTCTTTTTTCCCATCACACTCAGCCGTTCTTTTCAGGATCGGACGTGATGCCTTTACTGTTCGTGTCGAGGACCCTTTTCAAGATGACATTTCATGCTCGTCTACAGCCTGTGTGTTCCGAGTGCTTTTAGTCTCAGGGATTTTTATTTTTAGTTTTTTAAACCACATATAAACTGTCAAATACTGGAACACACAGACACACATAAACACTCATTCTTATACTACTATCTTTGCGAGGACTTCCATTGCCTTCCCCCCAACCCTCACAACTAAATCCCTAATGCTTCTCTTAACCCTAACCTTAAAGCCAAGTCTGGCCCCTCGACCCTTTGAAGTTATGAGGACCAAACAAAATGTCCTCACTGCGAATAAACGCCCTCACTTTGTGAGGCGATTGCAAATTGCGGTCCTCGCTGTGCAGCATGTACGAGAACACACCCACCAACACACACTGCAGGGCAGGAGGATCAGTCATAGATCCCCCTGAGCACGTCTGTGTTGTAGCGAATGCATTGCGACAGGGAGACTGACTCACCTCGGCGCCCGGGGGAGTCTATGCAGCGTGGCGCTCGCAGCACCACGCCTCTTTGGGAGAGGAAACAGCGCCCATTTTGCAGTCATCCTACAACTGTCAGCGTCCGTTACTGTAAGGTGCCTTTTCAAGTCCCCCCCCCACCCCCCAAAGCCTTAATGCTTTCTGGTCAGCCGGAGCCGAAACGTCGTCATCGGTTACGCATTCAATTGGAACCACGGGGCTGGAATTATATTTTTCTTGCCCAGTAATGAATTTTTGATGCCCTATCCTAAAGTCTAGCTTATATACAGGCTAGCTTACATCTGCGCACATTATTAACGTGTCACTAGAGGGCCACCACTCTCGCATGGCGGCTGCCATTACCTGGGCTGTTGGTTGATGCAAACGGGAATCCATCCTGGAGGAGCCTCTTTCTTCAACTTATGTTGAAGTCGACAGTTGATCTCTACCTTCTTCTGCACCCCCCCCCCCCCCCCCCTGTTTGTGCATTTGCGTCATCTCTCGCTGCCATCAGTGTCCTGAACTGGCAGTTGGCTAATGCGTTTCCACCCTCTGTCCATCGCGTCCGACATCAGTAATAGAAAGTGAGGCGCGACGGTCATGTTAGGAGCACATATGAGATCATTGAACACCCCCCCCCCCCCCACCCAGATGACGATTATTCTTGTCATTCTATGACATTATTGTATTATTATTGTTAACAACAACAGTTGGGTGCAGCATATGTTTGCTGTCATACAGGACATGACACGGCTGGGCTGTTGAACGTCTGCCCACTTCACACTGACGTCCTGCCAGAGGCGGCTACCCATGATTCACTGGGACAGATACTGGTCACAGCTTGGTCACTGGACGGGCAACCCGTGCATGCACCAACTGGGCTGAGAAATATAGAGCCAGCCAAGCTAATGCCTGGAAGGCCTTTAGAAAACTGGTCTGAGGCCAGTGAGAAGAACATCTAACATATTGTGGAGACGGGCTACAAGGGCCAGTGTGACGACAGGAAGAGTGGTTCAACACTTTATTACCCAGAGTGTTTATGTTGTGTCACCGTTCATACGCTTTCGGGAACAGAAACATGATGACACACGCACTCGTCGAAATAAGACGTTATGGATTCTTTCCCCGTGTCTGAACATCTTTGGTCAGAAGACGCTCAGACACGGGGAAAGAATCCATAACGTCTTATTTCGACGAGTGCGTGTTCTGTTATTTATCTGTGTGTGAGACACCTGCGGGAATGTTTCTGTATTCCGTCTGCGTTCCCCTCCCGAGACGTGTGGTCTCCTCCAGGGAGGGGTTGGGCGGAAAAGGGCCGTCTTCAATATTTGATCAATCTGCGTTACGACCCGAAGAACTCCGCTGCCGCTGACAAGGCAGTTAAAAGCATCGGGGTGTATTTTCAGGCTCGTCCAAACCTTGTTGGCATCGGATTATTGTTCCTTCCGGTGCTTCCTTAAAAACGGGACGGGGACCTGAACCCTGCGTCCGTCTGATTACATCCTCAGGAGTGTTTGAGCAGCAGCAGTTGAGCCTGGTTTTAGCTGGTCTCTGCATTTAGCGAACACACAAGCAGCGGCCGCCACGTCTCCAATATTACCTTCTCATAATAATAATTTAAAGGTATCCGCTGTACGTCTGTAGATACATAATCGTCCTTATTGCTTATATAAGTCAGGAGCATCCGCTCTCCCCTTAAAGCATCTATCTGTTCCTGTCGTCTTGTTTCCCTGTTATTGCCTCTGGCCTTTATTTTATTGCACGGTTTGATTCTACAGATTTGCTCTCAATGCTTTTATTTCTTTTTAATGCTTTAATGTTTTCCTATGTCACCCGAGTGCAGATACATCCTTTTTTTTATTGTTTTTATCTCGTGTTGTACAGCGCTCGTCCTCCCTACCAGCTACTGTCCATTTGGGCGCCTGGCTCTCATTTTTGTAGGGTTCTTTTGTTGCTGAGGTCACTTTGAAGGAAGATCTTTGAACAATCCGATGTCAGAGAACAAATCTGACGCACATAGGCTCGTTTTTTAATGACCGAATCCTAAAAATCAGATGTTAGATGCCAACACACCTCTGAGCAGCAAATGCAGTGAAGAAAATCCTGATTCTGCTCCTGTAATGGCAAATTCTTTGTTCCATGCAAAAATAGCCCAGATTTTGCCTCCTGATGTGATCCATTGAAGGAAAAGCTTCTTAAACTGGCAATTTGAACTGTTTATCACAGACCTGTTTTTTCAGATCAGGTGCAAATCTGATTGTTGAGGTGAAAACGCTCATCTTTTATTTACATTTGCTCATTAGCCCCTGCATGATCTGCCTGTTCCCCAGGCAATACAAAGGCCACCTGCTGCACTTAACAATTACTTATTCATGCACACACACACACACACACACACACAGACACACAGACACACAGACACAAAATACTGTGTATTGTACGTCATGTTTAACCCCTTTAATTATCAGTCCCTATTTAAACTGTAACTGTATCATTTGGTTGCATAAAACTCAAACTCTCCTTGTGATTTTCAGTCCTTTTCTGGATCAACAAGTGTGTGTTAGAAAAAAGAATCATAGTAGCGAGCACTTCTTTTACACGATCGCCGGTGCAGGAGCTCAAGTTCAGCGTGCAGAAGAACGCAGCCTCCGTGGTGCTGGAAGCTGTGACCCTCCAGCACGCGTAGTTGACCTCTCTGTTTCGTAACCAAAGACTCTCCAGAAGACACACATGCATCCTTTTACACTACACTTGTTCTAAGCATTCACACGCAGCCGCCCCCACAAAGGAGGTAAATAGCGCCGTCGCTATCGGGCAATGTCGATCAGTGCCGCGAGGTCCCAACTGGCTGCTAATGGTGGTGATAATAGACACTATTGAGTCTTCCTCCGGCTCCTGGAGCTTATCTGTGTTAAGAGACTGGAAGATTTCTATCAGAAACCCAAGGACCTATTGATAAAATCGGACCATTATTATCTCAACAAAATTACATTTGTTTAAATGCGCCGAGAGGCTGAGGCGCATTCTTCTGGGAAAAACTGTTCAAATATATATTAAAACTCTGAGTGGGGCATTCGTGGCAGAAGGCGCACACAAGGTTCATGAAAGGGCTGGAATAGAGTGAAAACAGGCTCTGCCTTTGCTGCTGTAATCTGGACCAAACAGGAAGTCAGTCAGCTCCGCGCAGATCCAACCTGGATGGGTTCTGCGTTTGTCCCAGCCAGCACGAACAACTGGCCTCCCACTCAACAAACGGCCTCACCAGATGGACGACATAAACTGGCATCCATGCCTTAAAAACAGACCGTCGGTGTTTACGTGAGATTTGGACGCGGCGTGGACGATCGTGGCAGCTCGGATTCATGCATTCAGGCTCGCCATGCTGCGGATGTAGGCGGCGCTGTCGGTCTTTCCTTCGCAAAGGTTTGACATGTGCGTGCTTTTATTTTGTATTTCGCATTGTCTTGTTTTGTGGGGAGGGCCGCCAGTTTCCTCGGCGGTACGGTTTGGACCTCGCCAGCCCCCCTGGCTTGGCCCCAGACCCTGCCGCAATTTGCCGCTGAAAATCCATTTGCATCTTTTATGATGCTCACAAGCTTTCCTGGAACAAAAGAAACAAAAATTTTAAAAAAAAATAAACAAGATCTTGCACTCTTTCATTTTCCGTGTGCATGCAAGCTTGAGCTAGCGCGTTTGTGCTCAGGGTATAGGTTCGGCAACAGAAGCTCATAAATAACGGGCTGCCACTCCCATCACAGCACCCAGGAGAAATCAGGAGCTGTTGGTCGCCCCCGAGCACCTGCCCTTTACCTCCAGTCCCCCCCCCCCATCGCACAAGAACTCCTCTGAGGCCGGAGGGAACAGCTGCGTTAAAGCAGCCCCAGAGACCCTGCCCGGTTCGCTCTATCATGACTTTATGTGCATAAATGATGGAAATTAGCCCAAAGGCAGAGGCCGCCTCATGCAGGTTACATAAACCCATGTGAGCTCCGTGTTGCTCACGGGCGGCCCCGCGCACAAAGAAGGCGCGTAGGTTTCATCTGGTTCCGGCCGAGCGGTCTGAGGGAGGTTGACGTTGGTGGCGACGTCCAAGCCTCAAAACTGTGCGAGAGAGGGAGGCTCGGCTGTTCCGCCGGAAACAACGTATGCGCGCATCTATGCATTAAACGCACATGAACAGCCCCGACACACTTGGGAGCGCAATTTAATCTCCACACGCATCGACGCACTCGCACAACAGGGCGCGCTGACTCCACCGCAACGTCCCCGTCCCGTAGTTGGGCCTCGGAGGCCCGGGGTTGTGCAACAGCACTATCTTCTGACCAGGAGAAAGACTGCAGGACTGCAGCGACGTGGCGGCGTGGAGGGAAGCGCTCCTTCTCCTCCCTCCTGCATCCGTGCCTCCTGCTCCTCCTCCTGGGTCTCTGAGCCCCTGTCAGGAGACTCAGCTCCACATCAGGCAGCTGCTCGTCGGATTGAAAGGCCACCAGTTCGTGCATGAGTAACATAAGCACACAGATGCCATAATGCCTCTCGGTCCACTCCCACTCCTTCACTTCCTGGTTCCTCTCCACTCCCCCCTGCTCGCGTCCTCCCCTCCATCTTTCTTGGGATCTCACATCTCCCCAGCATTGTTTTCCCTCCCCTTTAACCCCACCTGCTTGTTTCTTCCTCTCTTTCTGTCTTCTCATCCCTCCCTTGGCACCCCCCCCCCCCCCCTCCCCCGCCTCGGGCCGTCTGACGTCATAGCAACCGCATTGTGAGATCCAGAGCTTTTCTTGACGGCGCCCATCATTCAGCGAGGAGGACATCAAGACAAATGAGCACTATGGGATGGGGACAAATAGGTGGTGAAAAAACAAAATAACAAAAAAACACACTCTACTAACCCCCCCCCCACCCCCCCCCCCCCCCCCCCCCCCCCCCCTATTAATGTGACACGCGCGCTGGATGGTCTGTTATGGGCTATTTGGGTGGCTGTCTGTGGGCAAGGTCAGCTTTTTTAATGACGTGACTCACTCTGACACGCAGCAAACCAAGCATGCAAGGAAGAGAGTATAAACGGAAGGAACATCATTCTTATGTGTCGCGGGGGATGATTAAAGGAAGGGTGTGAAGGGAACAGGAGGTTTTAGGGTGCAGACGTTAACCTTTCCCTTGAGCCAACAACTACAGGAAACCGTCGTTTTGCAGAGCTTGTTCAGAGGGATGAGATTTAGTTTTCGTGCTGAAAAATACGCTGTATCACTGGGCAACGTTTTCAGCTGCAGGGTCCCCCGCTGTCACCTGTGAATCATTCCGGGAGTCGGACCCCGACAGAAGCGCTCCACACTGGCGCTGTTTTATTATAGGTTTATGTAAAAAGCACGCATGAATGCTGTTACAGCGCATCTTATTAAGGGTTTTTTTTAATGTGGGGACGTCGGTCTCCCCGTAATCATGAAAACTTGGGTGTTGAACGTTTAAATGCGAAAAGATCGCGGGTTCATGAGCGCCCCCTTGCGAATGAAGGCTGTAATAACATCAAGTGCCTACGTCAATTTAATGAGACATTTTTTTTATTCACTAAAGCGTCTATAAATAATGTCAATGGGGAAAGTAAGTCATGTTGTTTACTCATATTTAGAGTTGGTGCTATTTGAATATGTTGATGGGATGAATGGATCAGAAGCGTTCGGTAATCTTAAAAAAACCTCAAAACAAATTTTCACCAAACAAATTTTAGCATAGGTTCTTGCCGTAGTTACCAGTATTTTAGCATATAACCACATTATTTTGACATACATGTTTTAATGCCGTGGATTCACATTGTAAACACGGCTGAGTATTCGCTGAATATATGCACTATTTTATCGGTGGCTACCCGATTTTATCATATCTTCACGACGTTGCAGTGTTTTTGTGCGACCGCACCGGTGTCACGAATCGTGAATAACTCACATCAATCGGAGGAAAGGAACTTACCCCCGGGTGCGTGTTGCGCCCCCGCATTATAATTGATGAATGAACGGACGTACACGTCGTATGCTACGTCATCCAGCTCTTTGCGGAGGGATATTTCTGTGTAGTTCCTGGAACTACTTGTCAGGATGCAAGGTGGGAAGCCTTCTTGAGTCGGAGGAATACCGGGGAGATATTATCCGCCAGCAGGTGCACGACGCAAAGGGGCCAGAAGTGCGTGTGTTACGATGGCGTGACTGCCTGCGTCTTTCAGTTTGCAGCGAGCGACGACACGTCAGCCACACGCCGTAATGACTTCGCTAGAATGACATGACGGTAAGTTTTGCTAACAGGCCACCGCACGCTGCTGTTAGCTGCATTTAGCATGTGTGGCTAACAGCTGACGACTCGAGTGGACGCGGTGCTGCCAAAATGGGTTGGTTAGGCTTTGCTGGTACCCAGGCAACATGCCTCAGAAGTCCCGGACCAAAAACCTAGTCCTCAAAAAATGTCGTCATTGAAAAAATGTTTTTTATCCCTATTGCGAGAGACGTTGACGTCAGCAAGGGTTTGACGTCACAGTACTTGTTGCCTTTTCGCTTCATGGCGAGGTTTAACGAGTAAAATTTAAAATCTGGCCACAGATCGTTGTGTGTCACCTGTTGATAATGCCTTATATGGTTTGTTTACACCTGAAGTTTGGCTTATTGGGCGCCGCAAGATGTAATAATGATTATCTTTCTGCAGGTGTATGGCGATGCTGACGTCACTGTGCCTGTTAGCACATGTGAGTGAAGGGTTTAATCTTCATTTTCAGCCTGGTGCGGTTTTCAGAGCTAAAACTGAAACTCCCGGCTGCAATTAGCCCAGAACGTAGTAGATCTCATTCCCCAGCGTTATGGGCCCTGAAGCAGGATGTGAATTCATGTGTTACCTGCAGCAGGGTGTTGACGAGAGTAGGCAAACACAGGTGAGCTCAGCCGCACCTGAAAGAGATCCAGCCTTGGGAACAATATCAATAATCTTCCTGTTATGGGTGTTAAGGACATCCTCAGTCAAGGACCTCGTGCATTTATGTCTCATGGCTCTTTCAGGCATGATCATTAAGTAGAGATGAGCTTTATTTGTAGTCTCAATACTATTGTTACAATACTATTGTTCACATGCAACGACCAAGCAACTGGTGACAGGAAGTGATGAGATGATTTCCTTTTTTCTGGATGATAACGATCATAAAATGCGTTAAATAAGAGAAAAGGACATTTGTTCTGTACAGAGCTGAACAAATGAGATGACGCGGTCGTTTAATTTCCAGTCAGAACCTTTCTAAAGGTCAGATCAATATCTGGCAAAATCTGTCTTTCCTTCAAGGATGTTTAGAAATTAAAATAACCACCCACAGTTATGGAACGGTCCGTTTATTTTTCTATCTTTAACCCTGATGCAGCTTAATTCGGCAAGTATATGTAAGTTCAGTTGTAAAACCTCGTCTGTGTGGAATCTCTAACTGTCCAGAACACGTGTTCCTGTTGCCCGAGGACGCGTTCTTCCAAAACACAATCCCAGTTAAGGGAATAATTGAGTGCAGCAGTCATATGGCTGCTCTCTCCTCCCTTAGAGGATGGTCGCTGGTGATAGAAAATTAACAATAACAGGCAGCAAAAAGGGGTCCGAGCTGTATTTGTGCAGCTGAACTTGCCTGGAAACTTCATGAGAGTGGTGTTGGGGGTGGGCGGCCTCTTCAGGGTGCAGCTCTGAGCTGCTGCTGCTGCTGACCTCCAGCTTTTCTCCATTTCTGCTCCTCTGTCCTCGCCTCACAGATGCTGAGCCTGTTTCCTTACTTGAGAGTTTTCTCATAGAAGCCGTCCGCTCCACTTCCATCGGAATGTCAGGTAGAGTTTTCGGCTTCATCGCAGATATTTGTGGGGGGGAAAAAAATGTGTTTGTTTATATTTTTTCCGAAAAGGAATGTTTTTTTATCTTTGCTGATTGTCGTGTCCCTCAGGTACCTATACGCCGGCCCCTGGGGGCCCTTTTTCTGCTCTGACTCCAAGCATGTGGCCCCAGGACATCTTGGCCAAGTATCACCAGGTGAGGAGAAGATGTTGTGTTGCTCCTGTTCAGTCCTCGTTTGTTTTCTCCTGTTCAAATTTAGAGGTCATGTTATTGGAAGCGGGATTAATAAAAGGCTGTATTGGTTGTTATTTATTAGGGTATGAACACCATCTTTGGGCACTTTACGAGTGTGTTTTTGCCTATTTTTTACAGAAAGACCCCACAGAACAGCCTGAGCTACAGTACGACGAGTTTGGCTTCCGAGTGGACGCTGAAGGTAAGTCTCCCTCCCAGCAGTGAAGGTCAGGAAGGGCGGAAGAAAAGCTTAACAAGTGGAGAAAAGGAAAATGGTTTCAAAGTGTCTAATTTTTAAACAAATGTGTTCATGTCCATGAGGGAGTTTGTGGTTTTCCCTGTAGAGTTACAACAAATGCATGAACAGCCTCCGTTATTCTGCTGTCTCTGTTCAGATGGTGAGAAGTCCAAGTCCTGGTTGGGCACCGAGGGGTCGCCTCAGCAGGAAGACCCCCAGCAGCGACTGCGCTGGCAGGCCCACCTGGAGTTCACCCACAACCACACGGTGGGTGACCTGACCTGGGACCTGATCGACCCCGTCCTGGCGCGCTCCGAGCGTCTCCGCACCCTGGTGCTAGGTGGCGTCCCTCACAGCATGAGGCCGCAGGTGAGCGCACACACGCTGACCCCGCGTCGGCCATTTTAAATGAAAAAACCAACAAGTTGCATTGGTGGCTGTTTGTCCGTCAGCTCTGGATGCGACTGTCCGGAGCTCTGCAGAAGAAGAGGTCCTCTGAGATCTCTTACAGAGAAGTGATCAAGAACAGTTCCAATGATGACACCACTGTAGCGAAACAGGTAGAAAATAATCCCACGTTGGCGTGATTCCCCTGTGGATCAGAGGTCGGTCTGCTTTGCTCACGCGGGCTCGTCCTCGTCCCTCAGATTGAGAAGGACCTGTTGCGCACGATGCCAAGCAACGCCTGCTTCAACAGCCTGGCCGGTGTGGGAGTCCCCAGACTGAGACGCGTCCTGAGGGGGCTGGCCTGGCTGTACCCGGACATCGGCTACTGTCAAGGAACCGGCATGGTGAGAGCGCGCGGGGCGCCGCGTCGCAGCGACCGGGGCGCCGTAGAGAAGCCGCCCACGCCACCATCATCCGTCCTCTCTGTCTTCGCCTCCCTCAGGTGGTTTCCTGTCTGCTGCTCTTCCTGGAGGAGGAGGACGCGTTATGGATGATGTGCGCCCTGATCGAAGACCTCCTCCCTCCCTCCTACTTCTCGTCGACTCTGCTGGGAATCCAAACGGACCAGAGGGTTCTTCGCCAACTCATAGTCCAGTACCTGCCCGCCCTTGACCGCCTGCTGCAGGAGCACGATATCGGTGAGAAACCAGCCGTCCCTCTGCACCGGGGGAGGGGATAAAGACAACTGCTAGTTTCAAGTCTTTGCATCTGCTGTCTTCAGAGTTGTCTCTGATCACGCTGCATTGGTTCCTGACGTCATTCGCCAGCGTGGTGGACATCCGTTTGCTCCTCCGCATCTGGGACCTGCTCTTCTACCAAGGCTCGTTGGTGCTCTTTCAGATCACACTGGGCATGCTGAAAATCAAGGTAAATCCTCTCGAGCGCCTTTCTTCTACATGATGCCGACGACCGCGTTGACCGCTGTTGCCACTCGGCCTCAGGAGGAGGAGCTCATATCGTCGGAGAACTCTGCGTCCATTTTCAACACCCTGTCGGACCTGCCGAGCCAGCTGAGGGACGGAGCCCAGCTTCTGGGAGAAGCCATGCGGCTAGCGGGGATGTTGTCGCAAGAGACGCTGGAAGCCCAGCGACACAAGCACTTGGCCTACATCCTGAATGAGCAGACGCAGCTCAACAACGGCAACAACGCGGCGCTCAACTTCAGTCTGAACAAGGTCGCTCACGGCTCCTTTTCTCTGGAGGGTTGAGCCTCGTGTGCCACCTCTGTCTCATCCAGGCTGTTGTGTTCTTGTTTGGTTCAGGTGGTGAGGAGGCAGTCCCTGCACAGGAGGTCCACCCTGAGCTCCCTGTTGTTCGGAGAGGACGAGGCGGACTCCTTGAAATCCAAGAACATAAAGCAGACGGAGCTGGTGGCGGCGCTCCGAGAGGCCATAGCACACACAGCGGAGCACTTCCACTGTTTGGACCCGCACCACTCCAGCACCGTGAGTAGAACCTCTGAACTCTGCTCTGTATGGGTGACGCATCCAGGAGGGGCATTTAGGTTTGCTGTGTCGGATGCAGGACCTGACTCCGGACTACTCCATGGAGAGCCACCAGCGGGATCATGAAAACTTCCTAGTCGTGTCCCGCAACCGGCGGAGACGGGCGAAGGCGCTGCTGGACTTTGAGCGGCACGACGACGACGAGCTGGGCTTCAGGAAAAACGACATCATCACGGTGAGTCTCGGCACGAGCACCGACGTCCTTGTTGAGGTTAACGAGCATCGACGTTCTCGTTTAGATCATCTCGCAGAAGGATGAGCACTGTTGGGTCGGAGAGCTCAACGGCCTCAGAGGTTCGTCTCGCCGACGTTCCCGTTAGGCCACACGTTTCCTTTGGCTCTCTTCTCACCGCCTGTTTTCTGTGTTGGGTTTTAAAGGTTGGTTTCCAGCAAAGTTTGTGGAGATCCTGGATGAAAGAAGCAAAGAGGTGCGACTGCGATCAGTCTGTGGGCTCAGCGGCGTGATGGTTTTGCTTCCGTAGTATCTCGATGTGTAACGGCGTTCTTGCGTCTGCTCCTAGTACTCGTTAGCAGGGGACGACTCTGTGACAGAGGCCGTCACGGACCTGGTCAGGGGCACGCTGTGTCCTGCCTTGAAGGCCATATTTCAGCATGGTCTCAAAAAACCATCCATTCTAGGGGGGCCCTGTCACCCTTGGTTGTTTATAGAAGAGGTAACGTTTAATAGCAAAAGCTGGGTGCGGTGCACAGTAGTTGCATCAAATTCCTTCATAATCCAACTGGTTTTCCCTCAGGCGGCCAGCAGAGAGGTGGAGAGGGACTTTAACTCCGTCTATTCCAGACTAGTGCTGTGTAAAACCTACAGGTAAAAGTGGTGTCTCACTTATTTAGCGTGTACAGACGTTGGTACTATGTCAGAACTGGATATCCAGTGGGCTTGACTTTGCTTTTAAGTGAACACCTGATTGTTTTCTCCAGGTTAGATGAAGATGGGAAGGTCCTGACGCCAGAGGAGCTGCTCTATAGGGTGAGAGAGCTTTCATCTCTGGGTTTTACACACGGCGTCCGCCCAGTCAGGCTGTAAATTCAGCCGTTTCCCAGTAATAGTACTTTACTCCCCCCATCTGTCTTACCAGGCAGTGCAGTCAGTGAACATGAGCCACGACCTGGCCCACGCTCAGATGGATATCAAGTTCAGGTCCCTCATCTGCGTTGGCCTCAAGTGAGATTTACACATTTGAAGGAAGTCGCAGCGATCTCTCTGGGAGCAGCAGCTTCATGTGTTCCTCCTCCTCCTCCTCCTCCTGCTCCAGTGAACAGGTGCTCCACCTGTGGCTGGAGGTGTTGTGCTCGAGCGTGGCCGCCGTGGAGAAATGGTACCACCCCTGGTCCTTCCTTCGAAGTCCCGGATGGGTCCAAATTAAGTGCGAGCTCAGGTGAGAAGCACATCACTGATGAAAGTGTGTAAATAAAGCCCTGACGTGTGGTGTCGCACGTTCTCTCCTCAGAGTCCTGTCCAAATTTGCCTTCAGCCTCTCTCAAGACTGTGAGCTGCCCGACAAGAAGGAGGTAAGAGGATGAGATTTAGGGAGCCCTGATATTCAGTGGCGAATAACGACCTCATGCTGTTTCAGAAATCAGCTTTTCTGAAAGCAGAAGCTGTGGACATGCTGATTCAGCATCACCTCTTTAGTTGGGACATCTAGGTAACGACACGTGAGAGCAGACCATGTAGTCGTGGTCCAGTAGGGACGTCTGGCTAGACCTCAGTCATGTTGGCGTGTCTTTAGTCACCTCGTTCAGTCGGAGCTTGATGTAAAATCCCCTGGGGATTATTTCCACAATAAGTTTCCCCTTTTTTTTCCCCAGGAGAAGGAGCAGAGGCCTCTGAAGGAAGGCGTGCAGGACATGCTGGTGAAGCATCATCTCTTCAGCTGGGACATCGACGGTTAAACCCTCAGAATCCCAGCCCGCCGTCCCGTGTCTGTGTGTATCTGTACTATGTGCTGAAGCATGTGCACACCGAGGCGCGCACTTTATTTCAGATCCAGAGACTCTGCAGGAGAGAACCGTCTCAACCATCAGCCCTTTCTTCCCAACCACGCGCCGTTTTCCTGCAGTTCCTGCATGTCGGGTCCAGTAACACGTCCACACTAAGTAACTAGACTCGATGTCTTAAAGTTACATATTATTTTTCAGGGTAATGCCATTTATTTTACTATGGAATTCATCACAGTTTGTGAAATTGTGGCCCAGGCCAAGTGGAGCCTTTTCAGGTATATTGATCATGGGTAGAGGTGCTGCCCAGACGCTGGAAATGTCCACTATTGGGCAAAGTGCCGTAAATGGAACGGATGCTGTACTTTTTCCGTTACAATCTGTAGTAGACCTATATCAAAGTTACATATACAGTAATTTGTATTTTTCTTTTGTCAATTGTTGCTTTTTACTTAATGTACTCTTGCAATTTAAAGCAGTTCTGCAAACAACTGAACCTTTCTCACCTGATGCTTCACAGACCTTATCATTCTGATTTAAACCGCATTTAAATGAGCCGCGTCTTGTTTAGAATTGACTATTGTTAAAGTGTTGCACAACCATGGCGTCAGTGGATAATAGAAGAGGGGAAAACGGCAGAAAAGTTGCGTAAACTATTTATTAATGCTCGGTATGTAGCGGCAACGTTCTACACAATAACAGGCCACAACGCCAGGGGGTGCTAAAACTCCATGTAGCACAGCATGTAACGAGTGAGGACGATTCACTATTTACACTATGGGTAAAAGGTTTGGAACATGGCTGAATGGCATGAAAGAAGCATGTATGCTGAATAAATATCCTACACATAAAAAAACAGCTTATAATTCCTAGATTTTCAGACCGTGCCCTCTGCTACATTCATCTGGCTTGCATACGTCTGGACGATGGTGCGTTACCAGCCAGTGCACCCTTTACAACTCATTTACATATCCAGTATAAACAGTACATTTCTTTTATCCTTGCAGGTCACTGGGAATGCATGAGGGAGTTTGTTTTATAGCTGCTCGGTTTGGTACTGGACCCTCGTTTCGTTGAGATCTGGTGTCCCTCCCCACTGCCGACACTCCAAGTAAACAATTAAAATCAATAAATTCTGTGAATTAAGAGCGACAGATTTAGATAGCTCAGGTACTGGAGGAGGGGCTGGTGCATATTTCGATTTTCTAATCTGGTGCTGACACCAGAACATGTGGGTTTGCTTCCCAAATGTTCAAGGTACCTGTAGTACCACAAGTCACCAGTGGGAGGAGGACCGTGGCAATCAAAACCAAGGCAGAGGACGATAAAATTGTTAAGAGTGCATTCCTTTTGGCATCTTTTTCAGTAAACAGAAAACAACATAAGACTGTGAAGAAGGCAAGCATTATAAGAGAAGAGTCTTTCGGAAACATCTGTATCTGTTGTGAGTTGTGGAATGATGCTTGTAGGAGTGACAGCAGAGGGGGAGGTTAACGGCACAGTGGAGGCCGCTTTAACAGCCTCCTACTCCTGAGGAGCTGGGAGCTGCTGTGGGGTTGGTGCTGTTGCCCTGGCCTTTTCCTTTGTGCCGCTGCCCCCCTCTCCTCCTTCCACCTCCTCCGGACTTTGGCTGCAAGGAGCAAATAAAAACCCTCAGCCTTAAAAGCATTTTAACGACAAAAACCAAACTTCTAGTATAAACGTCCTCCTCTACCCAAGGTCTCCCGTCTCATTCAGAAATGACCCGTTTTACCTTGTTCTCTTTGTTGCCCTCCTTTAACTGAGGGTCCTCATCTCCCTCTCCCTTAGGAAGGCAGCCACGCAAGCGAAATAAGAGTTTGTAATGGAGTAATGCGGCACGAAAGACAGTCCACGTTAAGAGTGGTAAAGCAGTATGGAACAGTCAGTGTTAGAAACAGGAAGTAGAGTTAGAGAATGGCTCAGTGTTAGATCAGATACAAAGACCAGACATGTTTAAAATAAATCATGTTTCTGCTGTCAAGACTCACCTGCTGTGCTGCGTTGAGGCCTGCGGGGGGCGCTAACGCCGCTGCTTCGTCACTGGCAACCGTGCTGCCTTCCTCCTTTCTGACCGGCACCTTCTTGGTAGACTGCATTTTGATTTGTGGGGGTTTGGAATTGGATGGCAAATTGTTGGTGGACTGCAGCAGCTGGGGAGGAAGCAGACGCTAACGTTAGCACGCCAGCCAGATCCTGATCCTGATCGTGGGCGTGTGCTACGTGATCCAACCACAGAGCCGCACTACCTTGGTGATGGTGCCCACAGCCTTGGTACGTCCCTCCCTGAACACCAGCTTCTGGTCGCAGTGCAAATACTCGGGAGTTTTGATGAAGCGGAAGTGGACCGAAGCCTTGTCCCCCGTCCGCAAGCAGTCTCTGTTCATGGACAAGATGGTGGCCGTCTGCCGTATGCTGCCGCAGTGGACTGGGAGGACACAGGCGCTTTGGTAAAATTGTTCTGGTCGTATAAACCTGCCACTTAACTCTTCGTGTCCTCACCCATGGCCTGGTATCGGGGGGATATCGTCGTGGGATGATGCAGGACCAGGATCTCGGCCTCGAACTCCCACGTCGCCTGAGGGCACAGCTTTGGCGACACCATCACCATGCCTTTCCTTATGGACGAGCGCTTGATCTTCACACAGAAGAGGAGGGTTGCGTCAAACGTGTGGAAAGACCGCCGGGAGGAACCGCGGCTTGAATCTGCCCTCCTACCTTTTTCAGGGCGAACGAGGCGGTCTGGCCCCCCCGGACTTCCTTCACAGGCATTCTCTTACGGTGGATTGATTTGACGGCGATGGATATGAAGCTGCCCAAAGGGTCTGGGCCCAGCAGCATGGTGTCGTTCAGGCGTATGAGTCCACGTAACGTAGTTCCAGACACTACTGTTCCTACTCCCTGTGACAAACACAGTCGGGGTCTCACACGGATCGTAATCCTCGTGGTTTAGCGGGACTCGCCAAGTCCTACCGGCACAGAGTAGGTGTCGTCGATCTGAAACTCGGCGGGCTGGTCGTCTCGGTAGGACGTCCTGGAGGAGAGCAGGTTGAGGAACATCTTGAGCAGGTCCATGTTCTCTCCGGTCACGTTGGAGATCTGGAAAATAGGACACATCCTGAGGAGAGAAAGGCGGAGGTCACACGAGGCCGTTTTCCTTCTCTGCTGTGAAGCCGGGATGGTTCGATCACCTCTCTGAGCTGAAGTTTGACGCCGTGACTATGACGTCGTCCTTGTTCTGTACCAGGACGGGGATCTTCCTGCAGCCGGGGGACTTGAGTAACCTCTGAAGCAGCTTCAGCGTCTCTGTTGCAATTCAAGACAACTGGAATTAGGAGACAGGAGAAGAAGCCTGTGTGTCCCGACCAGACGGGCGCCCTGAGGGCCACCTTGGAGGATGTTCGCCGGACACATGTCTATCTTTGTCACCACCACGAACACGGGAACATTCAGCGCCAAGGCCAGCCCCAGGTGTTCTTTGGTCATCCCGACGATGCCCGCGTTGCTGCCCACCTGGGAGGAGCGAGACGACCGTGGCGTCACATGTTTGAAAGAAAAAGAGAAGAGGAGCGTCGTCGTTCTCCCCCCCCCCCCTCCTCACCATCAGCATGCAGAAGTCAGGCAGGTGTCCCGTCATCCCGAACACGGTGGTCTTCAGGTACTTCTCGTGCCCGGCCAGGTCGATGAAGGTAATGACCTTCGAGGACTTCTCACAGATTTTGGTCCAGTCCAGGCTTCCGCCGTGATTGTCTGGCTTGTTCACCACCTGTGTGAACGCAGAGGGGGAGGGGCCACATTCATGACGCCGGCCTATCAACATCCTGGCTCCCGTTCTCAGCCTCTCACCTGTCCCTCCTGGTCGAAGCCCAGAATATCGTTTCCCACGCTGCTGGTCCGACCGCTCTCCATCTCATGCTTGTGTCTGAAGAGCTTCTGGCGGGCGAAGCCCCTGCCGTTGTCCAGCTCTCCGTGCGTCAGCACCCCCAGCAGAGTGCTTTTACCAGCGTCCACGTTCCCCACTACCGCCACCCTGAACGATGCGCGGACACATTAACGGCGCCCTGTAGACCCAACGCCACCGAGCGGGCCAACCGTGACCACTCACCTGACCTCCAGGAAGTCCAGCTCACCCACGCGGCGGCGGATCAAATAGTCCCGCACTAAACCGGCGCTTTCATTTCGCTCCCGGAGAAGAATGAGGTCGGTGTCCAGCTGCTCGCACATGGAACACACGGTGGCTACAGACGCCTCCATGTCTTTCTCATCGAGGCCCCAGTCACCTCCATCTACGGGGGAGACGGAGACGAGGTCGGTACGTAACAACGGCACGGACACGTGTGCCGTTCCTGGATGTGTGCTTGCACGTTTCTTACCTGAGCCCATACCAACCACATAGATGGTCTCCCCAGACCCCTCTTCCATCCTGTCCCTGAGCTGGCGAAGCAGGGAGTCGTACTGTTCCCCATTTGGACTGACAAGCGCCAGCTGGTGGAGTGGAGGTGACAGCGTGAAGAATCAGAAAGTTCATTCTGGATCCAACGGAAGTCAAGAACAGTGAGATTACGGCACGCACGGAGACGGCGAGAACAGAAAGAATCTCTTTTTTGGACCGTTCTGAGTCCTAAGACCCAACAGAAAGAGCACTATGTGAATCTCTGGTGACTTCAGGAGCTGCTGCCCACAAACAGCTGTCTGTTTTCCCATTGAGCACCTGGTAACATGTGATCGTCCCACACACGCTTCTGACACAAGTGCTCCAAAAAAAATAAAACGAGTCTTTTATTGATGAGGAGTGATCCAAACAACCAAACTCTGTCTGGACCCTTAAAAGGTTTAAATATCAGAGCCCCGACACCAAAGGTGAACCAGTGAATGGCTCCCTGATGCAACCTGGTGTAATCTGAACATACATGTAACACAGGTGCAATGGGACATGTGCAACTCGCCCACGTTTGCATCATTGTCAACTCGTGTTATTTTTGATTAGCACTGCTGATTTAGAACCATTTTCCAGAACATCAGTCTTTCTGCAGCCCGATACGTTTTCCATGCTTGTGGTCACGCCTTTGTATTATCTCGATATGGGCCTTGTTTGTTGTTGACAGTAGTTTTATTTTGCGGGTTTGGGCAGAGCTGTTGCCATATGTGCAAACAGCAGCAGCAGCTAGCGCCGAGCTAAGCGGCTACGCAATTTTAGCACAAGCGAACACCTGCTCCCCCCCAACAAAATCCCTGCGAATAAACACTGGCCACGCAGAGGGCGAGTGGCTGGCGCACGGAGCTGTTGACTCACGGTGGTTGTAATTACACGTGTAATTCACGCGTGTAGAGGTGTTACGACAGCGCTGGGTTCATTCATTCGTTACCGATAGCGGCTAATGCTAGCGCCGCAGCAACAAGCCAGGGGCCTCGCGTTACCTTGCTGGTGAAGTCGACCCCTCGCTCCACGGACTCGCCGTTCATCATGTCGCCGTCCTCGTAGCACTCGTCGCCGTCCTCTTCCCCGCATCCTCCTCGATCCGGAGCGAATATACTAGCGGGGACAAGCGCGTCGGCCAGCGCTGCGGAGCCCGGGCTTATAGCCGGCTCGGGAGCCGTTGCTATTGATGCCATTTTCTCACAACCTTACGGTTAATTTCAAGGCGTCCCGAGCTGTTGCGATGACGGTTTCCAACCAAACGTACCCGGAGACAAGAAGGGAAACCTCGGGGCTGTTTACTCGGACAAACCGCACACTGAGCGGGTTAAAAAAACGTCACAGTGCGGGGCTTTTTAACGCACCCTCGCCTTCCTGAATTTAAAAAAATATTTAGTTACCACCACTTTATCAATATTGATACAATTCGGCCGTCCACGCCCCCTCAGCCCCGAATGACCAATGAGGTGTGAGATACAGCGACCGTCGCCCCCGGTGGACCAATCAGAGCAAGGGGGCCGTTCATATGATTAGAGCAACCGCCAGAGGTCCGCTCGATACTCCAGCGTGGTGATGTTTGTGTCATGCTGTAATCACAGTGTAATACTACTGTCACACGTCTGTCTGTCTGTCTGTCTGTCTGTCTGTCTGTCTGTCTGTCTGTCTGTCTGTCTGTCTGTCTGTCTGTCTGTCAGTCATTCAAAAATGGGACCTCACGTCCCCTAACATCGGTTCTCTCTACATGATATAATATTGATGTGATTATATCATGATCAGAAGATCAGAAGAAGGTTTATTGCCATTGTTCATGTAATACACAGTATTACACAAACTAGGAATTTGTCATGGTGTGCCGCTGCGACATTCAACATAACACTAGACATCAACACCACACTAGAATAAGATAAATAAAATAAAATAAGACTTATATACAGTATATACATAAATAGTGAGTGGTAAGAAATAGTGCAGGTCCATGAGGAGTAATGTATTGTTTATGAGTCCGGCTGGCTGCTGTACATGGTGCTTAAGTGATAAGTCACTTGGTGTTCAGCAGCCTGATGGCAGAGGGGAAGAAGCTGTTAGTGTAGCGGGAGGTTCTGGTCCGAATGGACCGTAGTCTCCTGCCTGAGGGGAGGGGGGAAAACAGTCCGTGACCAGGGTGGGAAGGGTCGGCCGTGATCCGACCTGCACACCTCCGGGTCCTGGAGATATACAGGTCCTGGATGGATGGAAGCCTGCAGCCGATCACCTTCTCACAGAGGCTCTTCCTCCATCTGGACAATATGGTGTATTTGGTTGTGGCATAACCAGCTGTGGGATTACTTTTGCCTTGGGTGTTCCCTGACTTTAATCCCTGGTTTCCCTTGTCACATTTATATCCAAGGTGTAATTTGGGGGTGTAATTTTAGCGGTTAGGGCTCGACGCGTTTTAAATGACCAGGACTGTGTCTGTCTAGCTCTTGGGGAACTCTGGCACCTGGATAAACATGACCTTTAATCCTTAAACCAGAAATTATCTTGGGAAGTACTTGCACAATTTCCATGGGGCAGTCCCTCTCGTCTGTTGCAGTTGTCCATAGTGGCCACTGGGGGGCAGTAAATGTTTCTGCCACTGTTCTCTGATGCCACAGAAGACACACCTCTGTCAAATATAAGTCAGCTTTCTGGCTTTTCTGTGTGTAAAGAGGATAAACATAGAGGCTAAACAAGCAAAACATGTGACACACAGTTGCTTATTGCAGAGTTTGAACTCGGGTCCAACACTTCCTATACGGTCGGGCATAAAGCGATCGATTAAGGTTGGGTGTGGCTGTGCCTGAGGTATTAATAAGCGTATGTATGTGTTTGTGTGTGGGTGGGTGAGTGTGTGTGCGAGTGAGTGAGAGTGAGAGATCTGCTGACTGTCTTAAGACCAGGTCATGGGGCCAAATACATTCACATCAGATCTTTGTGCCACCTTTAGAGCTATGTCAAATAACCCAGCAATGGCTTCTGGTAACAGGCAGCATCAGCAGAAGGTTCTAGAAACACCCAGAATGACCTGTTGATTAAGCTATTTCTGTTTGCTGCCATTTAATCGTGCAGTTTCAGGGCAGATGAGCACAGCTGTTGAACAGCAAATCACACTTTGCTGGCAAACGGTCAGAAAGAACAGCTTCAGAGGGCCACAGCTTCTGGAACATATGAGCTTCCTTCTGTAAGAATTAACGGATGTGTGATAACTGCGAATATGTTGCATTGTCTCTTTATCATTTTAACATCCTCATACTTCCTCCTCTTTCTTCCCCTGCCTGGCGTTTGTTCAGTCATCTGAGCTCACAGAGCTACTATCTGTGTACAGTAAACGGAGCTCCATTCCCATCAGCTGTTCTAAATATTTAGCTGAGTGCCTGGCAACTAATACGTGTCTATTTTGGTCTGGCACTGTAGCCTGTGATGCTGCGGCCCTCTCTATCAACCTCCTTAAACCCACAATATCTGGATTCAACAAATGATTCCCTCTGGAGACTCTGTAACGTAAACCCAGGCCAATAAAATCACTAAATAAATGTTTGACACCGGGTTTAAGGCCGTTTCAACCCTCATCTTAAATCAATTGGTCTCAGCTCTCCAGCGGGCTGATTCCATTCGCTACTGGAGCTGTCATTCACGGATAAGCCCCGCCCCCAGCGGTATATACAGCCTGGGCGTAGTCGAGAGAGGCCCTGCAGCCCTCGTCTCTTCTCCTCTGCTGTGTCTGACTGACTGCATCCGCAAAGATGATTAAGGTGAGTGGAATGAGACTAAAAGAGCCATCCTCCGTCATGGCTATAACGCAAAAAAGAGTTTAATTAAAAGAGGACTGGCGCTTTAATGCATGCCATGTGTCTGAGACTGAAGTGCAATTTCTCGTTTGAGTCTTGAACTTTTTGACTGAATCTCTCAGACGTCTTTCTGCCTTTTATGGTCACACTGAGCATGACGGCGCACCAACAGCCTTGAAAAATGTCCTCGCTGTCCGACCCCTCTTCCAGCTATTGAACTGCTCCTCTCTTTGCTCGGGCCTGTGAGGTCAACCCCAGCAGAATCTGCAGCCCAGTCTGGTTTCCCTGTCGCTGATAGAGCATCCCGGTGCTCAGGCGTGCGCCTGAAGCAGGTTTTTAACTGAATCAAAGTGAGCAGAGCCCCGGTTGAGGGCAGCAGAGACTTTTCTGGGGCTGGTTGCTGTGACTTTAGATACTGGTGATGATGCCTGGGCTGGCAGAAGCTCCTGCAGCAGCGGCTCAGAGGCGCGGCCGCTTTCTCCGGCCCCTCTCTGCTATTCATACACATTACAGTTGGACACTAACATGGAAAGTATGCTGCAGCCATGTCACCCAATGCCCCCACCACCCGCCCACTGCTTCGTCTTTCAGCTGTGGGCTTTTTTTTTTGTTCTTGACTCTGAATGTTCTTTTATTCTCTCATGAAAATCCAGATTTTCTTTTTCTTAAACAGCTCTTAAACAACTCACATTTGACTGATGCATTAGACAAGTGTTTTTCAAGCAGAAACGATAAAAAAAGAACAGTTTAGAATCATTCCTGCAGGCTGTTGCTGTGATTTAGGCGCATGTCGTAAAGCTTTAACGATATTGTGAAACATTTTGCCTCCTCAAAGGTCGATATTCTTGCTCACGCTGCCCAGGGACCATGACAAGTCATGTATTGCTCAAAGGCATCAGGCAGCAGTGTTCCTCTGCCACATATGCATTTCAGTCGTCATCGAGCTGAGCTCAGGGTTTCTACTACCCTTTTTATTTTCCGCTGTTCTTGCCAATCAGGAACATATTGCGATTTAACTGTGGTTCTCCGTCTCTGCGTCCTGAGCATCAGCCAAAGGGGAGGAGCCTGAGCCTGGAACCTTAGCCCGAGTGGGAATAATGGGAAACACATGAGCCTGCTGCAGCGGTGTCCTGTCTTGAGCTCAAGATGAAATTCTGATAAGTGGACGAATCATTCTTGCACTTATCTTTTTCCAGAGTGGGATGACCATCAAGAACATGTCCTTCAAGGTGGGGCAGACCATGACCATCGTCGGAGTCCCCACCCCTAATCCTTCAAAGTGAGTAAACTCTCACCACATGATCATAAATACCAGGTTCCTGTTGTCCAACTGCGTTTTTCTGCACACCAACCAGAGCCAAACCTCTGCAGAGGCGCTGCTGCTTTGACTGCAAAGCAGAGATAAGAACAACAGGTGGCGCCAGAGGGCCTTTGCGCCCTTAACAGACAGCAGGAAGAAATGCTTTACTCATTTGGCCATTTAAGGATGCAACAATGTTTACAAAAAAAGCGTTTTATAAAGCTGTTATTGTGTACGCGGACAATGAAAGCCACTATCTGTTACTACCCCAACAACCCCCCACCCCCACCCACGTGGCTCGACAAAACCGCCAAACCAGCGGAAGTTTGATAGGAGCTGGTTTGTTCAAAGGAACCAGTTGAGTCTTTGTGGTTTTGGCGGTTGGGTGCAGTAACACAACCCGCCACACGGGGGCAGTCTTCTCCTTCCTTCCAGATGTGTCGCCCCACCGATGATGATGATGATGAACCTTCTGGGGCGCCTTGGTTAATGACACCTTCTCTCTGCGGTTGTGCTGCAGTTTTGCAGTGAACGTTTGCCAGAACGAGCAGGAGATCACCATGCACCTAAACGCCCGCTTCAACGCGCACGGGGATGAAAACAAGGTGGTCTGCAACTCCTACCTGGGGGGCAAATGGTGTGAGGAGGTGCGGGAGGGAGGCTTTCCGTTCCAACAGGGCGAGGAGTTTAAGGTGAGCGCCGAACCTTGAGAATCAACACAATATCGCGTATATTTTGTCGCCCCTTTTTTGGGGGTCCTGAACGTCCCCTTCTGCCTCTTCCTTCCCCTCCAGATGGTCATCGAGTTCACCCCCGCAGAGTTCTTGGTGAAGCTGTCCGACGGCTCTGTCATCCGCTTCCCCAACCGGATGGCCGCAGAGAAATACGCCTTCTTCAACTTCGACGGGGACCTGCGCATCAAAAGCATTGAAATCAAGTAAAAGCTGCAGCCCCCCCTGACCCCCCCCCCCCCCCCCCCCCCCCCCCCCCCACCCCCAACCCCCTCCTCCAGAGCAGCGGCGGCGGCGGGAGAAGCAGCGGCGGGGTCGGAAGCCTTTGTTTTCAGTTTCTCCAGCACAGATGCAGGTGCAGCCCAGCTTTTGGTGACGGTGGTGCCTGAAGAGCTGCTCAGGCGTGAAGAAGCCCACAGATGAGCGAGGGCGGCTCCATCTGAACCCTCTGTCGCTGCAAACACGTGCGCTCCTCAGTTGTTTAAGGTGCTTCAAATCCATGCGCGCTCTCGTTCTCCCTTCCAGACATTCCACATTTATACCTGTTGTGCTCGTGCCTTAAAACACATTAAAGCGTATCCATCCGCCATTAAACGTGGACTCCTGGACTGCTCCTTTCACGCATGATCAGCACCACAATAGTTGATCGTTTAGATATGAAAAACTGTATAAAAGTTGTCGAGCTCCGCACCAGCTGGGAGGCACCTGGAGCTGCTCCTGCTGCCTTCAGCCGGTTTCAATGAGAGTAAGTTCCCTTTCCAGCAGATGAATGGAAAGTCGGCCCTTGTCCCACCCTGCCCTGCCACGGATAAAGGTTTAGAGGTAAAAATCCTTTTGGTTGAACCGATTACATCCGCCAGACGGAGAACTTGACAATAACCAGCTATGAGCTGACAAATGGAAATTACTCATCGTGGATTAAACCGTATTAAACCAACCACACATTTACTTTCCCCCCAGTTTCTGAGCGGCAAATCCTCTAAAAAAAAAGAATCCAATTTCCTTTTTATTGCCATGGATGCTTTATGACAGTAAATAAATATTGCTTCTGGCCAATAGAGGGCGCCGTCGTCACATCAACGGAGTCATCGGCATGTGCGCGGTCAGTAAATGACAATTTTCATTTCCACTTCCAACCTTTTTCACATGAAGCAACATATTTCTGTGCACCTGCGTTACAAACTATTGATACAATATGTAACAGATCTGATATAGCAATCACAGAGCAAAGGGGTTTAACTCTACTTTTAATTTTTAGATGGATAGAACTTAATTAATTAAAAACTGAAGGGACAAGGCTATATCTTAATCTAAAATCAGCTAATCTGCCTCTTCCCCGTCCCTCTGGGCATGATGTCGGTGCACAGGCATGATTGGTAATCAGGACATTAGGGAATTCTTCTCTGTCCGTTAAAACCGGCTCCTTTTGTGCCTTTCAGACGCTTGCGAGGATGATTAAAATCCGATCTGATGCAACAGATGGCAACGTGTGCCAAGCCTGGTTTTGGTGGGAGGGAAGGGGGTACAGAGGTTTTTGAGTCAGAGGAGAATAAACCCGTTCTGACACTCGAACATCCACCGGGGGTCGTGCATCAGAGCTTTGACGAGGGTCCACTTAGGAACCATGTAGTGCATGAAGACAACCTGTTGTTCATGATGTGAGCGTAGCAGGAGGCTAGCGTGGCCTTAGCCATTAGCCCACTGGTGCCACTGGTGAGTTCAGCTGGAAACACACTGGCTAATAGGTGACGTAGCCCGGTGGCTACAGGGCACGGTGGGGGGGTCGTGCATGTCTGCACACTAAACAGCACAGCAGCTATTTAGCTAGCATGAAGTCAGGGATTGTTTTCTCTGCACTGCATCAAGAGTCTCTTTGGATTCCTTGATTGTATTTTTTTGTCCCCCCCCCCCCCCCCACACACACACATCTAAGCACATCCCGACCCCCCTCTAGTGCAGCAGAGCTCGCTGCACCCTGAGTGGAGACGACGGGTGTCGGTTGAAAACTTCAAGATGACCCTTTTTTTGTGTAAAGGACAAGCTCTGGGCTCACAACTCACAACCTATTAATCAAGCTGGAGCCGTGATTAAGGCGTCACAACCCTGGGCAACACACACACACGCACGCACGCACGCACACACACACACGCACACACACACACAATTGTATTTCTATCTTTGGGTTCTGAATATTTACAGTGTTTCCCAGGCTCTGACCCCAGTCATCACGACTAAATTAGTAACCCTAAATAATGAATTGGACTTATTTATCCTGATGAAAGACTTATTGAGGAAGACCTCTTTCATCATTGTTCCTTGCCAAGATAGGTTGGGGGGGGCAACTAATGAGGAAGGCGGCTCTGTCGCTGCGCCCCAGCTGGCCAGTGTGACCACTGGGGCAGAGGGGGGACGCGTCCAGGCTCCTGTCCATCAAAGACAATCCAGATCCTCCTGTCCTGCCCCAGCTCCTCAGCACAGACGCCCCGTTGATGCCCAGGTGGGACGCCGTCAGTGAGCAGCACTGCTGCTGGTTCATAGTGTAGCCTTCACCATCGCTCCACAGGGTCCAGAGGTCTACCTCCATCATCCATCCTCCATCCATCCATCCATCCATCCATCCATCATCCATCCATCATCCATCCATCCATCCATCCATCATCCATCCATCCATCCATCCATCCATCCATCCATCCATCCATCCATCCATCCATCCATCCATCCATCCATCCATCCATCCATCCATTTTGAGGACCAGCCGTAGGTCCTTGTTTTGCTACTGAAATGCTGGTCCTCACTATGTAGCATTCACTAGAACGCACACACACACATATACACACATACACACACACACACACATATACACATACACACACACACACATATACACATATACACACACACACATATACACACGCACACACACACACACACACACATATACACATATACACACACACACACACACACATATACACATATACACATATACACACGCACACGCACACACATATACACATATACACATATACACACGCACACGCACACTTGATTTGACTCAGTTTAACTCTCTGTTCATCCTGCGGCTGCTCTGTGTCACTGGTTCTGCTCGTGTGTGAGCGAATGTGCTGATGTGCTGATGGAATGATTCACCTCAGCTTACATAAAACCTTTGTCTATATTTAGCCCCAGCATGACTCCAGATTTTTTTCCTTCTTCTTCTTCACTGAAGCTATCAGCATCCTGCTGCGATGTGCGTGGGCCCGTCCCCGAGCTGACTGCAGTCCTGGATTCATGTTCTGCATCCCCGCCTCACCTCGCACTCCCGTTTAACTCAGAAACACAACGCCCCGAACCACCATCATTAGCATAAATACTTCGAAAGTTTAGGCTAAAATCGGAGCAATTTCAATATTTTCTCATCAGTCCACTCAAAACCAGAGTGATATGAGGGGGAAAAGCAAAGTTTTATGAGCAAATCTTGACATCGGTGTGTAGCTGCTCCACTTTGGGGGCCGCTGCAGCCTCCAGTCCTCCAGGGGATGGGGGCCCAAGCGCCCCCCCCAGCTCAGCCCCGGTGGAAGAGGCCGTTTCTCCAGTCTGTCCAGCTGGTGCCAGTCAGGCTCTGGCTTGTCCACGCTCACATCTGTCCCCAGGACGTTGTCTCGCCGCTGGGCTCGGCGTTGTTTTCCTGTTTCCTGTCTGTCGATCCAGCTACGCGCCGACCTCCTGACCTCTGACCCCACTGACCCGCTCGGTTTACGCTTCCCGCCAACCCTGCCCGGTGTCCCCGTCCCGACGGCCCCCTCCCGGCGTTGGCGGCCTCATTAATCCTCCGTGTGGCAGTAAAGTCCCAGCTTTCCCTCTTGGTGGAGCTGCTGTTGGCTGCAAACCTCAAACACAGCTTGGTTTTCAGCTCAGATGCATAAAACCGTCTGATCCACTCTGCACCTATTGCTTATTTATTTATTTATTTCACCTTTATTTATTCAGGCAGGGCCAACGGAGAACAAGAGAGCTCTCTTTTCCAATGATGCCCTGATCACAAACTATTCATCTGTAAAATATACACGGTGTGAACATAAAGCAGAGGTCTGAGGTCCTCCAGGGAGAGTTTGGGTAAGGATGGGGGGGTGGGGGGGCAGCTTGAATGTTGTTGAAGGACTTGTTGGATGACGTTGCTTTACGTGTTGCAACAGGACATTTCTTTCAGCCGTGACCATAATCCGGGGGCCACTTCTGCCCTCGACTCTCCATAAAACATCTCCCTGCTGGGGGCTCGGGCTCTTTGACCTCCATTCAGATTTGTTGTGCACCTCATTGTGTCAAAGTCGCTCTCGGTGTTTCCTCAAGCTCGCGCTCCTGCTAAGAAACGTGCGCTGACAACCTGGCTGCTGCGATCTCAGTGACATTTAAGCACCAGTCAAGAGGCCTGAGGGCCGCCGGTCTGACACCACACCGGCTAAGCTAAGATGTAGACGTTAGCTGGGAGCTAATTAGAGGTGACACCACTCCGCTGGATTTCCATCAAACGCCGCGGACGTGCTGCAGAAACCGTTGACCTGACTCCTCCGTCACAACGGCCCGGGTCTAATGGAACCGATCCGTTTGCTTTATTAATGGCGTTCTCCGCGGCGGAGCGGGCAGCGGCGCTGCAGGACTGGCGGACAGGCAGGAACTCAGCCGAGCGCCACGCCGTCCGTTTCTGGTTTCCATCTGACGAGGTTGTGGGACAATGGGTGGGCGTTCTATGAGTCAGGTTCTCCTCGCTGTAAGGGGGTTCCTGAAGCGCTTCTTTGTCAGACTTCAAGTGCTGTCAAATCAACATCAAACCTACACTGACGGGCCCGTGCGTGTGGTTTGTTGGGTTAGCGCTGCCACCATGCTAATCCACAAAACTGTGGAAAAGTGAGAACTGAACGGGCTTTTCTGGGATAATTCCTTTAGCGGGAATGGGCTTTAATCCCAAATTAGTTGCTGGTTCATTTCCATATTAGTGCATTCTCCACACCTTGCTCAATTATACGCAGTAGGCAGCCTTCTTTTCTACTATTTTCCACCGGTTTTCCCACTAAATCCCTAAACCAGTCAGGATCCTCTTAACTCCTTTCTTCCTCCTGCTGCAGCCATGTCTCACTCCATCACCTCTACCTCCATTCATCTGGTAGTCCCCTGGTATTTTTCTACTTTTATTTATTGGCAGAGTGAGTCGGAGGCTGGCGGATCTCTTATCCTGCCAGGTCAAAACATCCTCCCAGCCCAGTCTCACCACGGTATCTCCTGCCTGCACCCCTCTGCTCTCTCACAAATCTCCCTCTCTTTTGCTCCACTCACTTTCCCATCACGGCTCCCAAAATGTGTGAGGCTTCTGGAAGAGACAGTGTTTTTGTGGACGCTCCCTTCTCCTAAATAAATGCAAATGATCGTGATTGTCTCACTCAAGCTGGACTCCATAAAAGTGCGTGTAAACGTGTTCGGAATCGAAGCCGATGCTAGCTCCAGGTGACTCTTCACAGTATCATGAAAACATCTGTCGGCCTCTGGCGTGCCTGGTGGACACTGAATGCTGTAAGATCACCACTTCCTAACCTCACATGTCCAACATCTTCTTCTCCTGCCCGACTGTTGGGATCGATACGAGCCCGCCGCATGATCAAATTAGCCTCTAATGAAATGTACGAGCTAGTTCTGTGTCCCTGGAGGGAGGATTCTGGGTGGGTAAAGAGTGTGAAACGGGATGAGGCGTCAGGGAGGTGCGCACAAGTGAGAGTGGAAGGCTCCGGCCCCATTTACACGTGTTTTGGGGTGTATTTGCAACGTCCTGCAGGGAACGAATCGATCCATACGGCAACGCCGCCTACTGGCGCCACACGGGTACTCGGGCATTTTGGCATCTGGAGATGGTAGATACATGTAAACGGGCAGACATGTAAATGTCTTACAACAACGTAATATCAGGCTTTTAATATCAAATTAAAAAAACATGCGACATGCGAAGTCGTTTTAAAATGAAAGATAAACCTAGAATAACAATCAAAATAATAACAAAAAAAAAAAAACCCCAAGGTTTTCCTCTGAAGCACAGAGCTATTAGCATTCAGCTAATCAAGCACAGCACAAAACATCACCGTTGGAGTTTAATGGAAGCGGCGCCGCAGCTACTTTTGCTGAGACTCTTTAGATTCCACGTCTGTGAGCTGTTGAACACGCACATTCTTAAACAGCCAAACAGCCTTCGCAGCTCGTTTGCTCTGACGCCTACTTAGAACTCGCCAATCTCTCCTCCCTCCTCGCTCCTCCCCCCCGTCTTTTGTCGCTTAATAATTCGTTGACCTCCTCAGACACAAACCCTCTCCTGGCGCTCACACACGTGAGAGTGGCGCCACCAGATTCCTCCATCCCAACATGTGTGAAACAGGCTGCACACGTTTTGGGCTGCTACGCTAAAAGGTTTATGAGTTTACAGTGGGGACGTGTGTGAGTGTGAGTGTGTGTGTGTGAGTGTGTGTGTGTGTGTGTGTGTGTGTGTGTGTGTGCGGGGCCATGTTTTCCCTTCCATCAAAGGGCAACACAGAACTATTTAAATATTGAAATGCCAAGTACTGTTTGACAGAAGCCGCGTTTCCACTGCGGGAGTTCCAGGCAAATACTGGGGCAGGAACTTTGCAGGAACCATTCCTCTCATGTGGCCCTCTCAGGGGCCACGTCTCCACCGCGGGGTGGGACTGCTTGGCGACGTCATGAGCATCGATCACCACGTAATGTAACATTTGGCCGATCAGCGTCAAGTAACCTTCACGCCCCGCCCAGTGGCGTTTAGGAGCCGATACGTCCCCCCCCCCCCCGGAGCAGGGACTCAGTAGGGCCACCTAAACGTTCCTGAACAGGCTGCTTGGGAGCGGTTCCTGCAGGGGAGACAGGCACCAGCGGGGCCGGGATGGAGAGATTACCCTGAAGTTCCTGCGGAGGAAACGTGCCTGGAATCAGTTCTGTTGATAAAATGCTCATAATTGATTCGCTTTCACTTCCTTAGAGCCCAATAAAGTCAGTTTATCATTTAAATTTTGTGTAAAATACCTTCTGATGTTGATCATTGACGGCTGTATTGTATTGCTCTCTCTCTCTCTCTCTCTCTCCTCTGACACACCACAATAATTCCATCCATTTCATTTGTCTTCATTATTGATCTATATGTTCCTATCCTCCTTTCTGTCCCTCCCATCTCCCCTTTGCCACCACCAAAGACGACGAGGACAAAGATGAACACTTTCTACAAGTTTTCAGCTTTGACCTGCGCGTTCGTGTGTGTGTGTGTGTTATGTGTGTTTTACTTTCCCTTCTTCAGTGTGTGTGAGGCTGGAGCTGGTGGCAGTAATCGCTTTCCCTCCATACTGCAGGGACTCCCTGTCTCTTATCTCCACCCGGAGAGGTTAAAAACACACATTTGTCTCTTCCCAGCAGCCCCTGAGTCAACACACACGCACACACACACACACGCACACACACACACGCACGCACACAACTGTTATCTCTGCTTCTAACATGGAACTTAATAAATCTACAGTTGTTTTTGACCAGTTTTAAACTCCACTCAGATGTTGTGTTGAGAGTCATCTTTATGTCCTCTCCTCACTTCCTGCCTGTCCACCGGGCGTCCTGTCCAGGGTCCGTCTCCATTTCCGCTGGTTCCTACAGGAGGCTGCAGCTAACAGCAGCTAACAGCAGCTAACAGCTAACAGCAGCTAACAGCAGCAGAAAGCAGCTCCTTTGGTAGCTCGTGCTTCATCACTAACAGTAGAGTTTCATTGTTGTTGTGTCTGTGGCTCTGGTTGCTAATTGGCTGACCCCTTGGAGTTCCCCACCAGTACCAACCCAGACAAAGCCCAGAGTCAGCACCCCCCCCCCCCCCCCCCCCCCCTCAGTGCTAAATACGCTCCCTGAAACTCAATTATTCACAAACTTATGAATAACACACTTTACTGCGAGCAAGGGTATTTTTGCACATAGCGCCTTGAATTAATCATCACCTCACAATGGCTCAACATACAATTTTCATGCCTCCACTTCCTTTTCCGGTGCCGAATGGAAAAATATTTTCCTGTGGCTACACGTGGAGGCTGTCGCGGAGCGGCCGGCGCAGGATTGACCTGGCGCGTGAAGGAACGCGCTTGTGTTTAATAGCGCTGAAATCACTGCAGCATCGCTCTTCCCGCTGGACGGATCAGCGTTATTCCCATCAAACCAGGCACAGAGGGCGCGGAGTTTTTAACGCTTCCTGTTCCAGGCCGGCTCCCACAGGCACCCCAGCCTCTATCCCCGAGGACCTCTTTTATTCAGCATTTCATGGGGGATATTAAATACAGCTGAGCTCTGCACCTCCCTGCATGACGAGACCGTGTGTGTGTGTGTGTGTGTGTGTGTGTGTGTGTGTGGTGGGGTGGGGTCACATGATCTTCTAATGGCCTCTAATGAGACTGCTTTATACAAAGCCCTGACAGCAGCAGATGAAGATCTACCTTCTGGCACTGAAAACAGACACGTGCGAGAACGTTGACCAAGCGCTTTGCCCCCCCACCAGAGGAGGTTAAGGGTGATGGACGGAGGGCTTGAGAACGGAACCACCCACATTAATGCCACGCTACCTTTGTTTCTTCCCCAAATGATTCTCCTTTTCTTTTTCTGCTGGACTTCGCTGGGAGAAAAGGATGAATTCGCTGTCCGTGGTGCTGAAAGTGTGTTTGTGTGTGTGTGTTGTGGTGTGGTGGTGAGGTGGTGTGTGTGTGTGGTGTGGTGGTGGTGGTGGTGGTGTGTGTGTGTGTGTGTGTGTGTGTGTTGTGGTGTGGTGGTGGTGGTGTGTGTGTGTGTGTGTGTGTGTGTTGTGGTGTGGTGGTGAGGTGGTGTGTGTGTGTGGTGTGGTGGTGGTGGTGGTGGTGTGTGTGTGTGTGTGTGTGTGTGTGTTGTGGTGTGGTGGTGGTGGTGGTGTGTGTGTGTGTGTGTTGTGGTGTGGTGGTGAGGTGGTGAGGTGGTGTATGTGTGTGTGTGTGTGTGGCGGGGTGGTGTGTGTGTTGTGGTGTGGGTGTGGTGGTGAGGTAGTGTGTGTGTGTATGTGTGTGTGTGTTGTGGTGTGCTGGTGATGGGGTTGTGTGTGTGTGTGTGTGTGTGTGTGTGTGTGTGTGGTCCTAATCTGGTGACTTCCTTCACACTGAGCTTCTGTCCGTCCTTCTGGGCTCGTAATAAATTCCACCAATCACTTCTTTGATTCGTCACCTTCATCTCTGTCTCACATTCCGTCCTTCTCACAGACACGCGCACGCCCATCACGAGCCCATGATACCGCCTCCCAGTCGCCCCCCGTTTGCGGTGCAGTTGCCCCCTCTGATCCCACAGAACGCAGGACCTACTCCCGCGCGCGCGTCCGTCCCTCGGCACGCGCGCGCACCTGTCCCACCCTCCGCGGTGCCTCGAGCAGCGACACCGGGGCGAAGCCTCGGCGAACTCGGCGGGAAGGGTGGTGAATATTTCACCAAGGACCGTCAGCCGACCTCAGCAAACGCGCGCTTAATGACGCGCACACGCACGGAGTCGAAACGGGGCGCAGCTGCTCCGCGCTTGTTAAGTGACAACAATCACAATGATCTGAATGTTTGAGGGAGCGTTTCTGCCCTGGCACAAAATGAAGATGCGCTCGCACACGCACCCAGCAGCCTCTCTCCCTCTCTCCCCCCATCTCCTCCCTCCCTCTCTCTCTCTCTCTCTCCTCTCTCTCTCTCTCTCTCTCTCTCTCTCTCTCTCTCTCTCTCTCTCTCTCTCTCTCTCTCTCACAGAACTCTTGCTGAGAAATCACAACGACGGAGACAAAATCTGAAAGCAGCTGCAGTCTGGAGCTGATGAGGGGGACAGTTTATTCCGCTGCATCTCGGACGCAACACTTTGGTGAGGCTCTTTGGGATATTCTGTGTGTTTCCAGACTTCGGGAAAACGATGAAACCAAACCTGCGCTCCCGTTAGGATTCGGGGGGGATTCCGCGTCTCAGACTGCAGGTGTTCGAGCTGGTTTTGGAGGAAAGAAAAGCGCGAGGATGCGTTTTGGGAAGCGCCGCCATCGCCTGCAGGATCAGAGTTTGGACGGTCTGAGAACATCTTTTCCTGGTGTGTGTGAGGAAAGGAGAGTTTAAGAATTCAGCGGCGTTAATGTTTAATCACCAAAAGTGGGACGGGATTTTTTTCTTCCTCTTCTCCGTCGGATTTTTGCCGCCTGCTCAGGCAACGTGACCGCCTCGACTAAAGTGTCCGGAGCGCGTGGAACTACAGATATTGATTATCTGTGGGGTGAATTCTTGTTTGCAAGCCAGAAATCTTCTTTAGGAGCTTTTAAATAAGGGTTCAAGAAAGCACTAAGAGAATTGCCTTTTGGTTTTCTTCCGTGGAAATGTGAGTCCAGCGCGCCCCGCAGAGCGGCTGCAGCGGACGACCCAGGTTTTCCCAGCGGGGATTCGGGCTCAGCGCCGCCGCACCGCAACGCCCCTTCTCCCGGAGACGCCCCCCCACCCCCCCTCTCATCCTGCGCGCCGTTCCCAAAAGTGTCCGGCGGATAGTGGTTCTCCATGTGCGTTCACCCGGGGAGGGAGAGCCCTCGGCGGTTTGGT
The DNA here is from genome assembly GCF_901000725.2 of Takifugu rubripes. Taxonomy (NCBI): domain Eukaryota; kingdom Metazoa; phylum Chordata; class Actinopteri; order Tetraodontiformes; family Tetraodontidae; genus Takifugu; species Takifugu rubripes. The sequence continues at coordinate 6,483,681 of NC_042289.1, forward strand.
TCCATCCCGGGCACACCTTTTAGATGCCAGTCAAGGTAAGTTTGGGCCTGTTCGGGCTTCAGGTGTTTGTCGCATGGCGCCGCGATCGTTGAAAACAAGACAATTTTGCGTCATGGACCTTTGAGGAAGGTTGCGAAACAAGTTGTCTTGAAAACGCCTGAAATTTTGGGCCGTTTGAAATCATTCAGCGGGGATTTTACCCCCCGCAGACAGCAGATTCAGTGGTTTTTGTTGCGTCGGGAGCTTCTCCTTTTGGCTTTTTGGGTCGCTGAAGCCCAGTTTGGCCTGTAAATGATGCCGCACGTGCACTGCTGTGTTGCCTCCTCCCAAAGCAGCCCCTGGACACACCACAGTTTGACCCTTCTTTGTGCCTGCTAAATTTTTTAAAGTCTGGACCAACATCTCATCAGACAGTTCTCACTGGAATAACCCCCCCCCCCCCTTCCCTACTCATATTATTGATGAAAGGAATGGCTGGCACGTCTCACTGCTCTGGCAGCAAATATACATGTGTATCTGCGTAACTGCACTTTTTCATCCACCTAAAGGATCCATGTGCCTCATGCGCTCCTGTGACACCCCCCCCCCCCCCCCCCCCCCCCCCAGCCCTCTCCAATGCTGCACCCACTGTAAATGACTCTGCACAACACTGCCATCTTAAAGTCCACGGCCTAATATGATTGAATTGCACATGCATATGCTGCCCCTCTCATGAACAGACACCCCCCCCCCCCCCCCCTTTGGTCCCTGCTGCTCATGGTAGAATTTCTGCTAACACTGAGGTCGACCGCGACACCTTAAAATAATGAAAAGTCCAGCAGCTGGACATTAAGGGGCAGATGGAAATAATGTAAAGCGACCTCTGGACCCTTCCCTGGACCCTTTGACCGAAACATCAATGCCCCCCTCTGTTCATATCTTCGCTCCCCTCCGTCTGCTCTTATTGATGTTTGCTTCCGTGGCGGCGGCTAACCTCGGGCTCCCGTTTTAGCATGAGCCGATGGATGGTATTTAGCTTGTCCTCAGCAGGTCACCTGTGCCAGGAGCTCACGATCCATATTTCAGTTTATTATTAGAAGGTAAACACCGACACTGGTATTAAATCTGACGGGCGTAAAGGAGGAAGTGTGTGTCTTTGCGTGTGTGTGGAGGGGGGTGCTGCAGTAAAGTGCAAGATTATTTTGCCTCCGTGTCCACCTCCACATCTGCAAGGCAAGGTTTGCCACGTTTTTGTGACTTTAAGAACCTTCTGGCAAAGCGTGGGAGTGCGCTAACACTGTAACCGCCTTTTATTTTGTAAAGCTCAATAAGCAACGGCGGAACGTGGCAATCATTCAGCTCGGTATTCCGAGGTCATTGAAACACATTTCATCAACTCAGTTCATTTCATTTCAAAATATGATTTTTTCTTTCGACCTCTTCTTTCAAAACCATCACTGATGAGCAAATATCACGCAGATGGTTTGGACTCCCGGGTGCGATACTGCCTTCCACCACAGGGGGCAGTGTGAGAGCAGAAGTTCAGACTGGCTTGACTATAACAGAGGGGAGGAATAAATAGAGACATGTTGGCGTGTGATGCACTACACAATAAAAACACCACAAAAGACCAAGGACAATTGCACAACAGAGGTGTAAGATGAGGATAAAGTCCACAAGATTGGAGCTGGAGCGAGGGACAGGGAGCGGATGTTGGCTGGCTCTGTAGAGAATGCTTATTATTGAGTTAGAAAGATTGTTTTTTCATCTGACAGCCGTGTAGTAAGGCCAGACGCTGACCCGAGAGCCTCTCGTTGGGGTCAGAAGGAGACAGAGAGGGTGCACAGAAGACACGCGGCGGCCATTATTTCCCAGAGAATGCAGAAAAAGAAGAAAGGCGAGGGCAGATGCAACGACAGGCGTGACCCTGTGACTCTGCGAGCCTCCGCGGGCGTCAGGCAGGGAGAGACTGATGAAGTGGCTCCGCTGGTGTTTAAGATGAAAGATTATTTCCATCTTTAATCACCCCCCAGACAACAAACCTTCCTGGTTCTCTTTACGTGAAGCGGCGAGGGTTCATTACCAACATAAAGCCTCCCTCTGAGACCGGTCCCGGTTGCTGTTTCCATTAGAACCGACACAGCCTGAATGTGTCAACGGGTGCGCGCTTTAATCCAGGTGCTTTGGTTCTGGATGCAACGGAGCGGACGCAAACCTGCAGGTAATGTCTGATGACACGCAGCTGCCGGCGCCTCAGCCAACACCCCGATTACCCGCCGCATTGTGCGCGGGGGGGGGGGCGGGTTTATGATGGCTGTATGCATTAGAAATGGCGGGGATTAGCCACTGGGCCGCCAGATTCCCTCTGACAGGTGAGGTTTGCTGGCTAAGCTGCGTTTGAGTCTGTAAATGAAAAGGTCGGTTCGGATCCAACACACGACGGAAAACATTAATCCAAAGACCAGCTCAGGTCCGAGGATTTGGTCTTGTGCTAAATTTTAGGAGCGGATTCACAGAGCTGGTGCGCTGGCACAAATTTAACCTCTGGCGCAGTATTAAATTGAGCACCCACACACACACACACACACACTCCCACCCACTCATATCCACACTTGTCTCGCCTGACAATAGGGACTCTTCACTGAGTTCTCTCGCCATGGCTCCCTTGGCGGCCTCTCCCGCAGCTGTTTTGTCACCTGTCAGGGCCAACATGAGTAAGGAAGGGCTGCTCCAGCCCCACTCTACCGTCACTAAACCGCTTTGACGGGCACGGCGCCCCGCCGCTCAGGCCTCCGCTCGCTGCTCAGTGGCGTGAACGGAAATAGAGGCGCGACCTTTGCGCGGCAGAGCGTCATTTCCTCAGCGTCACTGTCTTCTGAGGTCGTCCACGGTGGAAGACGCGACGGTCGAGTGCTTTTCTTGACGGAGCGTCACCGTGCTACAAAATCTGGCAGCAATGATCTCAGCGGCTGGAATCAGCCTCCGAGAGGAACGTGGCGGCCGCACTGGCCCTGACCTCTACTCTGGGCTCTTGTCCTTGTCCTCACAGGCTGAGGGACGCAGCGGCGGACGCTTGTACCGTGTCTCAGTTTCGGGGGCGGCTGACGGTATCGGCGGTCGTCGCCACAGTCGAGCTTGTCGTCAGCGGCGGCGCCGCCAAAGACGTTTTCCCGCCCGAGCCAGGTCTGTCTGAGCTGCGGGCTCCTCTCCTCAGACTTCTGCTTCATCAGTTCGGCCCTGCGGTGCCGGGTTGTAACGGCTGCTTGTTTGAGTCATTAACTGCATGTTCGTCACTCTATTTTGAGGGGGGGGGAGAAACAACGGCTTTGATGCAGCAGCCATTTTTAATGGCCCGTTCTGACCTGCCTGGTTCTGTTGTGGTTCTGCTCACTTCTCCTAGCCATGCTGATGTGTCGGGCCCAAACTTTTAATGGAAATGTTTCCCATCCTTCTTTCTATTTCGGTGGAAGCTCAGACGATTCCCCCAGACAGATTGCTGCTCCTTCCTCCTGGCTTGGGCTCGTTTTCCCCTCACAGATCTCGGAACAACCTTTTTTCCTCAAACTAAAATCGGAAGGCTTTTTTTTTTCCTTTTGGCTTTAAAAAAAAAAAAAAAAAAAAAGTCCCAGCCTTTTCCAGCAGCCGCAGCCGTGTCTCTTTCACTCTGCAGTCCTTTCTGAGTGTTTAACTCGATGCCCCCCACACACACACACACACCACCCCTCCCCCGTCGCATTACATTGATTGTCGCATGGTAACGCTCCGAAATGCCTCCGCCGTCCCCTCTCTGCGCTGCCATCATTGCAAACGGCGGCGCCGGTCGGCCCCGCCGGCGGCGTGCCATCGCCACCAGCCGCTCTGGTCACTCACCGGGAAATGACCTGTCGGTAATAAAGTTTAAGTATTGATCGTCTGATGATATGTGGGTGCCTCCTATCAGACAGAATTATGCTAAATGACCTGCCCCTGTAGCCCCCCACCCCCAACAAAACCTGTTCATTATTCAGAGTGACAGGAAATGCAAATAAAACACACAAACTGAACCGAGACTGTAAATGTCAGCCTTCACTTTGACTATTTGTTGATCAATAGCATTGATTTGGGGCTTGTGTGTGTCTGCGCGCGCATGTGTGTGTGTGTGTGCTGCGTCAAAGCTGTTGCAAATCCGGGTTTGTGCGGCATGAATCCTGCAGCCATGACGCCCCAAGAAATCTGCCCATCCGTCCGTCTCTCTGTCCGTCCGTCTTCATCGTCTCAGTTTGCTCCCGTCTCCCAAGCGCGGCGTCGCCCTTCACCGTTTAGCGGCTTGTCAAGCGACGCGCACAAACTCTTTGTCAGAAAAAATGTCATCCATCGGGTGACATTTGGATGCAGCATGTCGCGGGGCGCGTTACACCGGATTAGTCACGGATGCTAATGATGAGACGTGGGGGCGATGGACTCTGAGTAACTGGTGCAGTCACACGACATGACATCTGACATCAGCTGGGGGACCGATGGAGTGTGGCAGAGAAAATGCACTAAGCCTGTGTGAGTGTGTGTGTGTGTGTGTGTGTGCGCGCGTTACAATAAACATGTAACACGGCTGATCACGGATCCAGAAAGCTCCGTACACCGTTTTGAAGGCACCTACTGTCTCCATTATTGTCGTTCTTGTCGTAATAATGTGATTTAGGACATTCGGCTCATCCAGCTCACGTGCACGGCAGGGCCCTCCGACGTCGAGTGTGCTGCATGAGGGTTTCAGACGCAGGTGTTCATTCGCCTGACCTTTTACACTGTAATGGCTTTTTCGGGCCCTCAAAATGGCACTATTTGTAAAACAGGAGTGGAGTCTCGCGTCACACAAAACTCGCCGCCCACCTGTAAATCGATGGCAATGCAGGTGGTTCTCCTGTAAATAAGGTGTAAATTACCTCTAGGTGTGAGTGTGTGAGAGCCAGTGAGTAAGGGAATGGTGTGTCTGTGTGTGTGTGTGTGTGTGTGTGTGTGTGTGTGTGTGTGTGCGATCGGCTGGTATTCTGGGGTCATCCAGCCTCTCGTCCGGTGACTGCTGGGGTCACAGCTGAATTCCATTCTCAAAGGACATCTCAGCACCTGCACGTGGCTCCCCAGGAATAGATATTAATCATTTAACGAGCTCATTTTATTTCCCATAACAGAAATACTTGGATACAATAAGATGGGTAAGATGTAGTTCAGGTTGAGCTCAGGCAGATGTCTCCATCTCCTCCCCTCTACATCTGTGGCTCAGATGAGGCCACCGGGCAGGCAGTGATACACCTCTGTACATCACACTGACGCATCGCCAGCTGAGACTAACTCTCAGGCGTCAACAGCGAGCTCAAAATCAAGAAAGGGAATACACAGATCCTTCGTGTCGTGTAAATTCATATTTGCTACCATACAAACAACATGAAAAAAGGGAGGGGGGGGCAAAAAAAATCAGGATTTGTCCTCTCATTTAGCAACAACTCATCATTTATTTAGTTCGTTTTCATCAATAGACCAAACCGGAGCAAAACAGCTTTACCTTGTTATCCCGATCCCGATCATACATAAATAATGGGGGGAAAGAATATAAAGGTTTTATGGAAATGCAAGAAGAAATAACACAACGCTCGCTGCAGAAGCGTTTGCGGTATTTTCTCACCCCGGCTCGCTCGCCCCTCTAACACACACTTGTCCTTGTGCTTCCAGCTTGTGAGGACGTTTGCAGACATCACGCACGAGCCCGTCCCAACCCCGAACCACCACAGCTCAGGGCCTCCTGCTGACCCCAACCTTAAAACCACGTCTTAACCCTCAAACAGCTATTTGAACTTGTGAGGACCGGCCAGAAATGACCTCGCTTTGCTCGTAGAATGATTATTTTGGTCTTCAATAAACACAAGAACACACACGTGCACGCAGACACACAAAGAACTCGTCCTGTTTCCCCCCTCAAGGATTTTTGTAATTAGATTCCTACAGGCCAAGTCTCTCAATTTCACTGCATTTAATTGGAAACACACACACACACACACACGTGCACACACACTCTGAAGACTCCACAGGTCCGCGCTTGTTGATCACAAGCCCGGACCGTGCCGCTCTAATAATTAATTTCTATGCTGCCCCCCTCACATGCCTCATTTACCCATCAATCCCTTCTTTGTTTTATGAATTCTATTAAGTCTATTCTGCTGGGAGGTGATGAGAGGAAGATGAGAGGTGACAGTGTGTGTGTGTGTGTGTGGGAGGGGGGGGGGGTCTTGTCACGTTACTTTGAGCCGTGTACGGAGCTCTTGGGAACGTTTGTCCGAGAGGAGCCGAGTGAGCTCCAACAGCCAACTTCCCGCGCAGTTCTGCCCGGGGCTGAGCAGCGGGGGTGAAGGCTGCGGCGTGTTTTGGTTCATAACGTGTGTGTTCGACGCACGCAGGGTGAGAAGGTGTGTGTGATCACACTCGGGCTCCAGCGGTCAGAACCCTTTACCTTCCATGTAGGGGTTTACGTGCCACAATCCTTTGCCCGGCAGTAGTTGCTGGGCAACCAATGAATGAACCAGTAAATGAAGCTGTATTAGTCACCTGAAAATAGTTTATGGGATTAAACCAGCAGTTTGTGACAAGCTCATTAGCAGGATGATTTCCTGTGGGGGTAGTTACCTATGGAAAAGCTACTGTGGCGATCGCGGTGAGCTTGTTTAGACATGAATGTGCCATTAGCAGCGGTTATTTGCCTCCCAACAAGGAAGCCCCCCCCCCACCCCCCCACCCCACACACACACCTTCCCAGCCCTGCCCGTCAGCGTTGAAATATGCAGGCTTCTATTGATCTGCTGCGGACTCACCTTGAAGCCTCAGCCGGCGTTTCCAACCCAAGTCTTATACAGTGTTTGTTGTTAATTACCTGGTCTCCAGCAGCCCACGTGCATCATAATGACCTTAAAGATTCCTCGCTCTCAGAGAGACCCCACTCACCGTTTCCCCTTTGTTGTGTGCTCTCGTCCTCTCGCTCACCCACTCCTCCTGGTAAAGTCAAGGGTTTCCAGTGCTCACCGCTTCAGTAACGGTGAAGAGAAACTAACATTTTCATTTAAAATAAGGGGCTGGTGAGAGGCTTTATTAGCTCTGGCGGCACCCGAGGCAACAGTTTACCAATCTGATTGACAACCTCCGTCCCCATTTATAAGGCAGATACTGAGATGAAACCCGGGACCTTAAGGAGATGGTAAGGTGACCCTTCAGAAGCTAGCATATTAATTTAAAAGACTCTCACCTTCTGCAACTATGTAAGCATAATATGTTAGGCTAGGCTATGCTAAGCATCTTAAAAATAAACAGAGCTGCCCCAAAGTTGATTCTTGATCAAGTCCTTTTGGTTGCTAAGGTAATGCGATTACTTGGTATCTTCACAATGTTGACAATAAACCTTGTGCCAATTCTAAAATAGGAACTTTTGAAGTTTTAGACGATCCTGGGATCCAGCCTCATGTGTGTCTGGGAGCTAATTAGCATCAGGGGTAAGAACACGCTAGTGTAGGGTTAAAAAATGCGTCCATGGACCTCCTCCTGTCCGTCCTTCAAGCTATAGAAGGAAGGGGTCGTCCAGATTGCCTGGTTCAAAAGCCGGCATCTGTGTTGGCGCGGAGGTGCGACCACCCCCACAGTGTGGGCACACCTGTCGTGGCTATTATGGGGTTTTGGAAAAACATATGCTGCTTTGTCAATGGCTTTTCTTCTCCCGGGTACCTGTCCTCTCATTCAACTGGGGAATTGCCGACTCACTTTCATTGCTTCAGAGCGAACGCCTGGTGGTTTACGGTAGTCCAGGGACCTCCCACCACCCCCCCCCCCCCCACCACCACCACCACCACCCTGTGCCTGTAAGTAAATGAATGACATTATAGGCGCGTGCGTTTTATCTCCTTGGGGAAGGAATGTCCCTGCAATGTGTCAATGAAAACAGATTTACATGCACTCACAAAAAGCCCAGACCAAGTAAAGAGTGACTTCACCTTGAACAGCACAAAGCAGGGTGCTTGTAGGTGCTGCCAGCACCCGCCCAGCACCCTAATAATGGAGAGGACTGCATGGAATGCTTCTAAATTATTCTTATTATTAAGAAGTGGAGCAAGCAATTAAAAAGGGTCGTTTAATCTGTTGTGAATGCAGACACAAGCAGGGAAGTAGACCATGAAAGCTCTCTATGTTTGATGGCGTTCCTCCTCCCTGGAGAGGCAGCTTGCATCCTGAGGCGCCCTGACTGCTGTGCACACGTGGGACAGGCTCGTATGTGGAATGGCTGCAGGATATTGTGTTCCGTTCTACCTCTGCAGCCTGATGGAACTCTGTTATTTGCTTATTTTACCTTTTGTGTTTGGAGAGGAGCCACCTGGGCTACTCCTGGGATGGGTGATCGGTTTTTGGGAAGCGTGCAGACTTTAGGCAACCGGTATTGACGACTGCCTAACCAGCCAGCGTTGGCTGTCACACTCCAAATGTGGTGGCATCAGCTTGAACGTGTACATTGGAACAATGAGCTTTTAATGTACGGAGAAATGAAGCGGGCGATCTTATTGGAAACCCCCCTAATGTGTTTGGACAGGTGCCGTACTCTCAGAACCACGAGCTACCGTTTTTATCTGCGTAAGTCTGATGTAACCGAATGCAAAAAAGAGTACAATCGCATCGAAAGCGAGTCTTTCTTTAGCCTTAAGCTAACCCTGCCCGTGCGTGCACGCGTGAGCGAGGGTGCATTTAGAGAACCTCTGAGTAATGAGACGGAGCCGAGATGCATTAGTATTTTTAGACTTCACACAGGAGAAGAGAGGGGTTTCGGCGAAGCGTTGCTTGCGACTTGTTCTGCTTTTTAGTCTGCGCTTCTTATTAGGCGAGGACGGGTGGTGGGCAGAGAGGCACGCCAACACATCCCAGGGGAGGAAAGGAGATGAGAAGGTGGTGGAGGGGGGGTCAGGAGACGCCGCCGCCTAAACAGGTTTAGGGAAGGAACTGTTGTGCCTCTTGGCTGCCAGTCACATGACCCCCGATGAGCCTTCGCACACGTTTCACATCTGTTGTGTTCTTTATTAGCGGTCTGTTGCTCCGGACCTGCAGGTTGTCGTCCAATATAGCAGAGCCCCCCCCCCCCCGCGTGTCAGTCATTCCTCCTGGGGAACAGAAAACCAGTCTGACCAGGACCCCACTGCAACTTCCTATGCAGCTAATTAAGGTGGGCAAACATGAGCAGAGGCGCTGTTGGCGTGGACGGAGACGGCAACAGCGTAGCGTCTTCCATTACGTAAGTGGAAGTACCCGATTGGTCGGTTCTGTTGTCAGGTGTGGCGCAGTCAGCCCCGACATATTCTGACCGGTGGAGAGCGGTTTTAACGGCCCAGAGGCGCAGAGCAAAATAAGGAAATGGGACAAAGACTGAAGCGTTCCATCAATATTTCATGGAAAAGAAGCAATCAGAGCGGTTATTGTCAGCGTCATGAGCCAGGCAAGGTGGAAATGCTGCTGCGCGGCACAGCGGAGCCAAAGGAAGCGACAGAAAGGGCGGGATGAAAAAGAGGGCATCAGGAATGACAGGCGAGCGGAGGAGATGGAGATGTAAAGGGAGGCTGGGAAATGAAGGGTGGACTGAAATGAAGCCCTTTGAAGATCGGCGGGCGCGTCGTCTCTTTGATATCCGCACGCTGCCTTTCTGTCGCTGCGTTTGTATGCGTTAGCGCAGGTGTGCGCCTGTCTCAGGTCTCAGCGGGACTAAAGCGAAGCTAATGTTTCACGCAACACCTGCCTGTCAGCTCGGGCAGGTGTGCGTCGCGCCGCTTCTTCTTCTGCTGCCGCTGCGGCGTGGACGAGGCTGGCGTTTGCCTTTGGGAGACTTCAAATGGTATTTCAGCGCCGCCCTCTGCGGGCGATTTGGCGCGGTCACACTCGATCGGGAGTGTGTTTACCCTCCGGAGAGGGGGGAAGCGTTCGCCAGTCTGGCGGGGGTTTCAGCTGAGCTGGCCACGTGGCTGATGGGAGCTGACATCACTCCAGGCCCAACAAACGTCAAATTTGAAGGCCAGGGGCTGTGACCCCCCCCCCCCCCCCGCCCCAACTTGGCAACTTGAACAGTTCCTAGGAGAAATCTATAGGTGGCAGCGTACCTGTCAAAATGCCATTTAAATACTTTATAAATATGTTTCCGCGGCTCAGGTTGCGTACCTGACTCCATTATACTAGAGACTTGTGACCCCCCCCCCCTTCCCCCTTCAGACCTGTATCCTGAAGCAGGATCGCCTCCATGGTGATTGAGGACTGGGTGACAGGTGCTTCTTCTTGCACCTGAGACAGCTCAGATTGGGACACATCTGCCTGTTCTCCACCTTGCAGTGCTTATTGATAACTGGGGTCGGGGGGGTTGGAGCCCGGGACTAACGCTGGACACCACACACACACACCCTGAACACTACACACACACCCTGAACACCACACAGGCACCCTGAACACCACACACACACCCTGAACACCACACACACACCCTGAACACCACACATACACCCTGAACACCACACACACACCCTGAACACCACACACACACCCTGAACACCACACACACACCCTGAACACCACACATACACCCTGAACACCACACACACACCCTGAACACCACACACACACCCTGAACACCACACACACACCCTGAACACCACACACACACCCTGAACACCACACAGGCACCTACAGCCATTGTTGAGTCATTAATAGCAGTCGTGCTAACCACCCCAGGCCACCTGAAGTGAGAATTGGGTGGATTTTTGAAAAAAAATGTGCAGCAGCTTTATGGGCACCATTAGATCCACATCGCTATCTGGGCGTGGAGCCCCCCCCCTCCTCTGGACGTACCTACTTTATGTCAGGAGGCTTTCATTCTTATTTTAGTCGCCATTTTTATTTTAGTTGTCCCCGAGTGTTAGTGGCTAAATTAGCAGAGTTGAAGTATCAAACATGTCATCCGTCCATGACAAATAAGCTCCATGATGAATTTATTCTTTGAACAAGATCCTGATATTATGTCAAATGAAAGCACATACATTTAGTTTGACATTTGCGTAAGGTCGTCGCTCAACGGCTTCCAAGTCTGGGATAATTGAATTTGGACCGTAGCTTTCGCCTCCGGCCTCCCGAAGATTACTTACAGGGCGCGGAGCACATGCCCACGCTCCCCAGGACCAGCGTGCGTGCCGAGCCAGCGCGAGATAGATGGTAATAAGGTGATTAATAACGCTGGATGCATGTGGTTACGGTTACGAGAGTCGTATCAGTCCGCTGAGTTCGAGCAGCCAGTTTGTCTCCAAGTCTGTCACTGAGGGGCAGATATATGAGGTCTGTGTAACGGCAGCGTGGCGGGGGCTTCCTCCGTGGCACGTACACCACAAAGGTGTTCTCTGTGCGGATGCGCGTCCTGAATCTTGACTCTGCTGTCTTGAAGAACAGCTAATCACTTCAGCGCTCCCCGGCGGACGGGCCTAATGCAGTTAACTGCTCCTGCGGGAGCTGCAGCCTGACAGTGCAGAACGGCCTTGACGCTCGCAGCTACGGAAATTCTGCCCTTCTCCTCCAAGCTCTTTCATTTTTGCTTTTATCACTACATAACTCCTCCCTGTAGTCTCCTCTTACTGGAACCTGTCGTCCAGGAAGACTGCGCCTACTTTCATTTGCTGTAAAGTTGTTTTTTCGACCCGCGTCAAAGGCCAGGTGGCTAAATGCTAGCCTGCGAAACGCTAACTGCTTTATTAGATTTTATGATTCGGCCTTTCAGAGCCAGACAAAAACGTGCTCACCTCAAAGCGCCGGCTGGCTCCCTTTTGATATTGCGGGAAGAAAAATGGAAAAATCCTTTAGGAATTTCCAACAAAAAGCAAGCCTGAGTGTAAACAAACAAGGAAGGACAGGAATTCCTCCCCTGTTAGCATTATAACTCGTCAGCCTGCTGCTGGAAATAAATGTTGTCTATGAAAAACAGCAGCGTTTTAATGCTTCACTTTGTCTTCTGTCTTGCCTTCGCATTTCCTCGAGTTCGCCGAAGCGAACCTTCGTTCATTATCAGCACAGTCTGTGTTTTACGACGCTCTTTTCTGTCCTTGTCCACATTACTGTAACTCGGTCAATTGGACAGCAATGAGCTGGAATAACTGTCGAGACAAGTCCCTGTACTCGCACGTCCACGGATGAGCATGTGGATCCAATTCTGCTCTTTACTCAGTCACTGGAAGAAATAAGCAAATCATTACTACTTAATGGAAAAGTGAGATAAACGACATTTACAGAAATGTTCTTTGATGTTTCTTTGAACATCCAATCACGCGTCAGCAATCCTTTTACATTATAAATGAGCGACGACTTGGTCCAGATCCGTTTCCCCCATATTCTTTCATTTATGACTCGTCGTCACTGACTAACACACAAAATGCTGATTTTTTGTCCTCCCTCTTCTGTTTATTGCATCATTCGCAGTGTTGAGAGGCTCTGACTCACTGCTTTGAACAAAAATCAAAGCCTAAATATTAATATACGCGCTGCGGGGATAATGGAGCGCTGTTTTGATTTTAATCATCTTTATTTTGGTCTTATCTTCCTAGTTTCACTGTCATTCTGATACAGTGGTACCATCTCTGAACGGGTCACGCTCCTGTGACGCTCCAGAGCCGGAAGCCTCACGTGCACCGTGCAAGCTGTTCTCCGATCTGGAGCGCTCCTTCTCTCCGTGGCTCGGAGTGACGTCTTTCATCATTGTCTTTCACGAGACTCCTCATCTTCATTTTTCCCCTCGTCTCGTTTCTCTGACCTGAGTTTGACCTTCCGATTCCTCCTGGAACCTTGAACCCGTGTGTGGAGGTCAGGTGGCGCACGTCCTCCCACTGATTGGCACTCCTTTGACCTACGCATCAATGTGACATCGAGTCTGGATTTTTGATCCCGAGTGTTCCCTCTTGAAAAGATGCAACTTTTTTCTCTTTGCAGACGTTCAGGAAGAAGCATTTTATGAGCCATCGGAGAAACAACCTGCGTCCTCATTATTATGTCAGGAATCAATAACGGCTGGAGGCATTTCGTCTTTAAGTCCGTCAATTTTTATGGAAGGAAACTGACCGCCTGAGTCAGGGGAACACGCCATCTAACAGATTCTTAATTAAAAGGCAACGTTTAGTGAAGAAAGCTGGATAAATCCATTAAGGGGGGAAAATGGTTGCCCGGAGAAAGATGCAACAGAGTCAGGAGACGGAGGAAGAGGCTAAGAGCTAAGAGATGGAGATGTTACGATACGTGGTTGTAGAGGACCCGAACGCAGGCCAGGACACAGTGGTGGAGTGGTCAACAGCTTTATTTACAGGGGGGGGGGAGCACACACTGACGACAGGAAACAGTCCTCCTGGACCACAGGGGGATGGGGAGGCAGCGTCCGCCCGTCACAGGTGCATCGGCGAGTCCCCAACCAGACGCAGTCCCCCTGGACTGCGGGGAACTCGGGAGTCCGGCGCGACACACTCACCGGTCCAGCAAACAGCACGAAGACCGCGAACGTGCCTCGAGACGCTAAAGACAGAGGCAGTCCTCCTAGACTCGGGGACAGGAGCGACCCTCCAGGAAACGCAGTGCATCAACAAACGACAAGGGAGACAACCAACCAGCCTCACCAGACAAACTGACACACTCAGGACCGTGAACAGACACCCCGGCACTGACAGGCGGGCACCACCTGCTTAAATAGGCAGCAAGATGTAAATGGCCTACAGGTGCGCCCGCCTGCAGTGCCAGCTGCACCCAATTGTGCTCCACAGCACCCCCTGCAGGCCAAAGACAGACACAAACCAGAAACCCCAACAGGAGAGGGAATGTGAATAAAGTAGGCCTAATGTGGGGAGGGGGCCTGGGAGCAGATGGGAGTATCGAAGTCCTGCAGTTTATTTCCGCCCTCCCACATCTGCGCTATCAACGCAACGTCGCGCCCAAATGTAGACGAACGGCGTGGACGCGTACCAAAAATCAACCGCGCGACGCTCAAGTTTCTCAACATCTGCGTAAAAGTGCTGAAGTGTCGGAGTGAGCGAGATGATAGATGTTGTGTAGCCGCGTTATTCATTTTCCACGGGCTGCTAGCACAAATGGCTCCAAAGCAGCTTCTTGTTCTAGAGGCTTGAAAACATCAAATAATGAATCATTAGCAAAAAAACGACTCATTTGTTGATAACACCTGAAGCGCTATTTCCATATTTGATTGATTTGCCGGGCAAACCGGACGCGTCGCCTGGTAGCCGCTGGCGTCGGGCTGTGACGTACGAGCTGGTTGTTAAAACCGCACGTTGCAGCAGCGTCAGTGAAGCACGCAGCGGTGAAGGCGGGGGCCTTTTTATCTCTCCAGTGTTTGTCTCTGGGGATGAGGCCAATATTTGACACCTCATGGCCATTTCCTTCGCAGCAGTTTGGAGCTCGTGCGCAGTCTTCTCCTCTCTCTTTCCTTGCGCTTCACCATAAACTTGGATTCGTGCTTCCTAATACCTGCTGTCCTTCCTTTTGCTGTTTAATTAGCTCACTGTCTCACTGGCTGGGTTGCCTTCACCCTCTGTCTTGTGACACACGCAGTTTTGCTGAAAAGGGTGATTTTTTTGGGGGGGGGGAACCATTAATTAGAAGAAGTGGAAGAAAAATGGGTGTAGGAGACCCGCGGAACTGGAACTCACATTGGCCCCTGCTTCTGCTGACGGCCTCTTTCGTAGGAGCGTCCTCGTCTGGAACTTTAGTCGGTGCCAGCCGTTAGCTGTTAGCATCCGTGCTCCACTGCACTGTTAGACTCTTTCGTTGTCAGATTCTGGCTGTCAACCTGTTTTTGCGCTGACGTTATTCCGACAAAACGATATTTCCCCACCCTTGAGAAACATGTTCTGCATATTTCAGCCCAAATGTGGAAAATGGTTGAAGAGAAACTGGCCTGACGTGACTGGTCTAGCAACAGTATTAGCAACAGCACCAGATCACTATCTGGTTCTGGACCTGGTGCATTTCAGGTCACATTCCTTCGCGGCCACGAGGGCCCTCCTCTGTATCTAAGGAAGGGGGGGGGCACAGTGCTCCGACAGCCATATTCAAATCTCATTTCACACCGCTGAGGGTGAAAAGACCTGACACAGCACTCGGCGGGAGGCAGGGGAGGCGTAGGGAAGGAGAGGCCCAGGGAACGGAGGGAGGGACGTGGGAGACGGGAAGGAAGTGACGGCGGAGACAGGCGGAGGAGGGAGGGTGAGGGACACAACGTGGGAGAGGATGAGCGTGATGGCTGCTGGCGTGAAGCTACCCACGGCGTATGGCCGAGAGGAGCGGCGGGGGGAGCGGGGATGGAACACGGCGCACAGTCGGCACTAAAGAAAAGGCAGGGAGAGGTGGATGCTGGGGGGGGGTCGGAGTTGAGAAGGGCAGGGAGTCTTGTCTTGTCGTCAGCTGGCTCATATGTTTGCCTGCAATCTCTTTACAATTTGCAGAATTGTGTCTTCCTCAGGTGGAGCATTGACACCCCCCCCCCCACACACACACACACACACACACACACACCACCACCATGTGCGAGTTAATGCAGAGGTCAATTGGAATGCTGCTCAGCTTCCTTTGAGGCTTGAAGAGGTGCGAGGAGAGAAGAGAGGCGTGATGATCCGGGTCTCTGCTTGTTTGAATTATTCCCTCCAAAGTGCCGCCTGCACGTTTCCGTGAGCAATTTAGGAATGCCTCCATAAATCGCCGATGATTCCCAGCCTCATCTGGCCCGGAACACTCCTGCGCTCTCGTTCCCTCCGTCTTCTCTGTGACTTGTGTGCGTGTTCCCTTCCTCCTCATTTCCCTCACATCTGCTCTCGTTCCCTGCCCCCCCCCCCCCCCCACCCACCCACCTCACTCCACATATTTGACTGAGGCCTTCAGTTGATTCTCTTGCTTCTTCATCATCTTTCTTTAGACGCTTCATCATGTGCTCCTCATCCTCTTGGAATAATGAAACCATGGGATTCTATTCTTGAAATTGTTTTGGTAATCTATAAGAAAATTAATATTAATAGAATCCTTATTAGAATTTCCTTTGTTTAAGTTCTCTAATTACATAACTATCGATGTGGGTCGTTCCAGCGTCGTTGGTCTTGATCAAATCTAATCGATACATTTGGCTGTGATGCTTAAAACCCTGCATCACTTTATGTGGCACATTTTACGGGCGCCTTCAGGTGCCTGGGATCTGCCTGTGCTCGCTACGTCAGGCCTGATATCAAAGCGCTTGCCCTGGCACGTGCGCGCCGCCTGGCTCACTCCGACTGTGCCGACTTCAGAGGACAGCCGCCTGTCGTGGCCCGAGCTGGAAGAGATTTTTGATAGGAGACAGAAACTTCCTTGAGAGAGCAGATAGGGAGCTCTGCCCCGCAGATGTCAAGAATTCCCTTTCTTCAAAAAAAGAGGAATCCTTAAAGACATTGTAAGTGTAATGAGGGTTTTGTTTTGAGCCCCAGACACAAGCAGATTCAACCCTGATGTTACACACTCGAAGCTCCCGCTTCAGCTACAGCACAGAGCCTCTTGAACGCAGCCTCTCCAGCGCTTTATTAGGTGCTAATAGCTCTTCCTGGCCAATCAAGGCACACTTGTCCTAAATGCTGTTTCTTACACCACCCCACAGTATTTGTCTTCCCCCCTTAGTGCATGTTTCAATTAGCACACACACACACACACACACACTCAAATACAGTAGTTTGATCTGGTTTAGAGGGGGCCGCGAACGCACATTTGTCAAAGCTAATCAGCCTCGGTGGACGCAGCAGGACGGGGGCCCACAAGAGGGAGTGTTTGTTTCAATTTGGCAACGCCTGCACGCACCAGTTCCACCCAACCACCCCCATTGCAGCCCGGGGGGGGCAACATTTGTGTCGTTTGTTACGGTGAGAGAAAGACAAGAGCCCCTCGTGGTAAATCATTGGCAGCATTTCTCACCTGCTGGAGTGGCTGGGGATGTTGGGGGGGGTTAGAAACACAACCTGGCTCCTTCCATCACACTGACGCTTGCACGCATGCCAAGAAATCAGGGATGATAATGAACGTCCCGATGACCATTTTGGCCACTCTGTAATGCAGGCGTGGCGGCCTGCCAGCCTGTCGCGCCAAGTCATCATTTTTGGTCCACTCGGAGTTGGAGATGTCGTTTGTGTTCGCAGGCTGCGGCACGGCCGGAGTGTTTAGTGGGAAAAGGTGGAGATTTCTGTTGCGTAACATCATTTCAGGAGTGAAAGGCTGTTCGGTACTCAGTTGTGTAACCGACGTTCAGCCTATCAATGAAGTCGGTTCAGCGCCAGACATCCACCCGTGTTATTACTTCATCCGCTCGTGTCACCTTTTCCGTCAGACACTGTCAGCTAATGTTATTTAACCGCGAAAGGCTAACGGCAAAAAAAAAACACACATAATGTCCCATGAAAACATCACACTGGAAATTTTAATCCTTCAGCACCAAAATGCATGAAGAAAAAAACCCTTTCCCAAATCTCGGATAAAACCCCGCGCTGTTATCGATGCAGTTGGCGGTTGCCGAGAATAAATACACGCCTTCAACAGGAGGGTGCTGCCTCAGCACTCTTCGGTCTCCAGCCTCTATTCTGGGAACAGCGAGCCATCATCCAATTTGCTGCTCCTCTCGTTGCTCATTTCCCAGCCTGGCTGTAATTTTGTCCACCTAAAACGCCTTATCCTTGTTATTATTATTATTGTTATTATTATTATCATTGTTATTCCTGATTTAGCATGATGCGAGTTCAAAGAGTCGGTTCTTTTGGTAAGAAACGCGAGTAATCAAGAAAAAGGTTGAAACCAGTGGAGCTGCGAGGGGACTGAAACGGGAGTGAAATGTCGGGGTTGAAAGTTTCAAAGGGAGGATGACGGATTAAAGATGCTGTACATCTTTCATCTGGTGTTTTGATCAAACAGAAGAATTCCTGTGAAGACTGTTGGCAACATTCCCCGAGCAGGGAATGGTTGGCGCTTTATTAAATACACCAGTTCAACTGAAATGCCATCGTCTGCTCAGCCAATCAGGCGGCAGCGGCGCTGCACGTGCAAACGGATCTTTGACTATGGGAATAATTCATCCCAGGACCAGTGGAAGCATTACAGTATTTTAAGACCCCGCGTGGCTATTACGGCTAATTCTGCCAACCCTGCTGGTCTGTCATCCATACCAAATGTCCGGCTAATCTGCCCTTTTTTGCCGAGTCAGGAAGCACATTTCCTGGAAGCCGGAGATGAGTGCGGCACCCGTATGTCACCCACCAGCAGAAATCCTGAAGTATCTGGCAACAGCTGAAGGTTAACAACCCGTGTCACCGAGGCGGTCACGGATATTTGAACCCATTTCCAGGTGGATATTCATGCCGTGGGATTCGACTGAGCACAAAATGTCCTCCATGAGGTGCAGTCATACCGAACCCCAGAACAAATGAGGGTTTTTTAAAAAAAAAATTTTTTTTAGATGTACAGTAAAGTTAAAAAATGATTTTAAAGTTTAATAGAGAAATTCTTTCAATGCAGTGGTCAGAAACCTGAGGCACGTGGGCCAGTTGTGGCACACTGCAGCAGAATCTTTGGCACACTGGAATTGGGAATCACTCTCAGTGTGACATTAAAAATCACTTGTACGAAGCACCAGCGCCGTGTTTGGCCGAATGTGCCTCTCTAATGGTGATGGGGAACCCCGTGTCCACAGTTCAGTGCCAACTACACACTTCAGTACCAACCTGCTGTGTCAGGATGTTAAGGTGTTTTGACACAGAGCGCCAGAAAATCCTCCAAACATCCAGCAGATTAAGACAGAATGCCGGAAGCGGGTCAGGTCCAGGATGAGAAACTGGTGGAGGAGGTTAGCATCCTGCCGCTGCCAGCAGAGCAGGGAAGGCGGTTGTGCTGTCTGGGGGAGGGGGTTGAAGTGTACAACCCATGCTCCCTAACCAAGCCATAAAAAACTCCCATTTTTCTTTCAGTCACTCATGGGACTCTAAATATGATGTTGTTGCCCAATTAATAATTAGGATAAATATCAGGGACATACAGTCCATCAAGAACCGACGATCAATTTATTAATCGATAGAATGAAATAAAATTACTTGACTAGTGCGTATTTATTGTGACATGTAATGGGTTTGTTTCAGCAAGCAGATTTTCAGCATATTGTTAGTGCACTAAATAGTGCACTCAACTTTGTTTCCTATAGAGTGAGTAGGGAATTAGGTACGAGTGTGTGAGACAGCAGAAGATTCTTGGGCCGTTGGAAAAAAAATGCTGCGGTTCTGGTTTATAGCTGCATTAAAAATTTAATCACCTGCGATTATATCGTTAACCGTGTATTACTCTTGTGCTAACCTATTTCTTGTCCTTTATAAAGTCAAATAAAATAAACCCTCCTGCACTCATTTGTGAAAGCAGTCGAGTCCTTTTAAAAGGGGCAAAGGACCGATATTAAAACAGTGTTATAAAAAATAGACAAATTCTGGGTCGATTTGTCCATATGAATGTCCATAAAATGTATGGAAAAACAGGACGGCAGCACTTGATAATAGCATTAGCCCTAGCTTCAGGAGGAAGGTGGTACTTGTTTCCTCGCCACTGCATGATTCACATTTTTCACATTCTTAAAAAGCTATTTGAGAGAGCTGTCAGGAGGCCAGCCGGCTTGTTCAGCGTTGGCTCCCCCGCCGGTTGCCGCTTCATAAACACATTATACTTTCATTGAATGTATTGATAGTCGCCGTAACAAAGTGATGTGTTGTTCTGATCACTCAGCAATGGTGTCAAATCTGGTTTGTCACAGGTCAGTGGATGAAGAAGTGGCTGACATTGCTGAAATATCTGTGCATGTGTGTGTGTGTGTGTGTGTGTGGAGAGCGATCGTTCTGAGCACTGAGTCCTATCAGACTCACTTAAGGGCAGAAGACCCCTTGATTGCACAGCACATATAAGCACATATATGAAACACACACGCGCGCACACCCACACACACACACACACACGCACACACAGTAGACAGCTATTTTACCATGTACCCAGGGACTCAAACTTTAAGTAAACTAAGGACAGATTCCTAAAGAGAACACATATGAGTGATCTGAGCATGTCATCCAGATTCTGTAGCTTCAACCTACTATCTCAAACATGGATGGAGAGAGAGAGGGATGGAGAGAGGGATGGAGAGAGGGATGGAGAGAGAGGGATGGAGAGAGAGAAGGATGGAGAGAGGGATGGAGAGAGAGGGATGGAGAGAGAGAGGGATGGAGAGAGAGGGATGGAGAGAGAGAAGGATGGAGAGAGAGAGAGGGATGGAGAGAGAGAGGGATGGAGAGAGGGATGAAGAGAGAGGGAGATAGAGAGAGAGATGCAAATTCAATTTTGGATTTCACGCCTCTTTCCTCTGCTGATGTAATCAGCGGTGTGTTGTCTCGGCTCTCCAGCCTGTGGAAATCAGTTTTTAAGCATGAGCTTGACCCAGTGATAGAACAGAATATGTAATTTAAAAAAAAAATATATATCCTTGATTAACTCGTGGATGTGTTTTCCTTTAAGAAAAGATTGTCTTTGATGACTCTTCAAAGCAGAAAACTAGCAATCCGTATTCATCCGCTGCCAAAAGCTGCTCGGTTCTTCTAAACCACATCCTTGCTTTAGGGGAAAACTTTGTAGCTATGCAAATTCACGTGTTTCTGTTTGCTATTTTGTGTCTAGTTTATTATTTTAGTTTCTGTGTTAGGGTCCAGTAAGTCCCTCTTTCTGTTCTCACCTGCCCGCTGACCTCCACCTGTGCCTGATTGGCTCCGCCCTCTTCCTGGTTTCTTTCCCTTCTTCCCTCCCAGATCATGTTGTCCTGGTGCCGCACACGTGAGTCCCTGGTATGTTTTTGGATAGTTCCACCTCCTGTCTTTGCCTGGTGACTGAGATTTGCCTTTTACAGCTTTAACTTGGACTCAGAGTGAATTTCTTTCTGTCGTTAGTTGTTTGCTAGTTGCTGTTGACTCAAAATGTCCCTTCGAATGACCTTTTAACAGAAGACATTCAGTCCGTTTGACATTTGTCATCAGGCAGAAACGTGGTTAAAGTCATGTCACATAAGTAAACGCTTAAATAACTTTGTATTTTACCCTTTTTTGAGCCTTTAGCCCTTAAAAACCATATTTTTAAAAAGAAAGCCAAAGCCTGAAAGCCAAACTTGATTTTCCCATTGTCTGTATCAACTGATGGCAACACAGAACAGAGTCCGTCATTGATCCAGACTGTGTGTTTGGGCTGTCCTCAGCCCCTTCCGGGGTGTCTCTGTCGCATTGAGTGTGTGTGGGAGGGGGAAGCAACCTTTTCCACGGCTCCTCGCAGCCTTTAGCTGCCGGCGCAGCAAAGTGTGTTAATGTGTGAAAAGTGTGTACGGTGAGAAAGCCTCACTCTTGTGTTGGCCTGCAGATAACACGCTCCATCAAACCTTTCATGCCACCCTGTCTGATGTTCAACGGTTGCCATGGGAAATTAAAGCCAGCAAAGCACAAAAAAAAATAAAAAAAACCCAAACAAACAAACTTCCTGCTTACACAGGAAGCTGTTGTTGCCAGGCTAATTTCACCGTGTGTATAGAGACAAAAATATTTCCATGTGCAGTATTTGTCTGCACTGGATTAGCAAATACAACATAAAGCGCTTATGCACATCCATAAATCAGCCACTTGCTGCGTTTGGTGGCTGTCGTTCGGTCCTTTTATTACATTTTTTTGCATCTCCAAGATTTCTCCATCTTGTCAGAAGATTAGCCTCACAGCAGCGGTACATGTTCTCCACTACCAGCCCCCTAAATCACACGTGCCCTATTTTTGTAGCTTGTAATGAATAGCCTTTAATGTCATTATCCTATGTAAACAAAACATGATCTCCCACAGGCACTTAATCCGATTGTGGGATTTAATACGGGCCCACTTCACAGCGTACACCAAGGAAACCACACCGATAAAGCAGTAGCCTGTGTTTTTAGGGCAGTCAAAATGGCATTAGCACTGATAACAATGATTATTTATGTACGGCCCCAGAAACATTTTCCCAATTGAAACAAAGCTGCAAGGGCACATTGACACGTGCAGAATGGTGCATATCCAACACACCACCGTGCCGATATTTGCTGCTTGTTTTGGCTGTTAGATAAAGAAACTTGTGATGAATAAACATGACATCTGAAAGAGCTAACTAGCTAAGCCTGAGCCTCCTCACTGTCCAAGCCATCCAATAATAAGGGCTGAGAAGACTATTGGGCTTTCAGAAATGACCCTATGAAATCCTCTAATGTTACACTTACAACACTGAAGACTAATTTCACATTGTTTATATGTATTTTTCTTCATTTTTTGCTAAACTCCATGATTTTAAAAAAACAACTCCTTATTTGCAGAGGACCCTAACTCCACCACTCAACCACCTGTGTTTATGGTACTGGCCAAATGGGTTAAAAATGGGACTAAATGCCAAATAAACACCACAAAATAGGGCCAAAAATCTTTCGACGGTTGTTTCAGCTTCCTGTAATGAGCTGCTGGATGACTCAGCAGTTGGACCAACATGACTCAACAAAAGTTCCCGGCCTTCGACTGTATTTTACTCCTTCAAAAAAAAAAAAATCAAGTGGTTGCAGAAAAAATGTCCATGTTTCACACACATCGAATAAAAGCGAACCCCTTTGATGGGCTAAGAGGTCATTTCCTCCGCCTGAGCTCCGGGATGGGATTAAGCGGATCGTCAAGGAAAGCTCGGCGACTGTTGGCGTTGATTCCCGCTCGCTCTCTTCGCATTTGTTGCTCTTTCCTGTCACATCGCGATGTTTATTTGCCACTTTGTTGGCATTAACCTCTTTTTAATTCTGCTCTCAACTTCTCCGGCTTTTGGCAGATTCCGTCCGGGTTTCCATGATGAGCGAGGAGTGTCCGGTGCCACTGGGGGCCCTTTCCCCAGCACGGCCGGGCCGCAGCGAGGACTACAGATCGGCGCGCGATGATGACCTCATCGAAGAAGCTGGCCCGGCCGACGATGCCAGCATGGGCAGCGACTTGAGCACCCTTGTGGTGCCTTTCCCGGACCTGGCGCCGGTGGTCTTCTTCTGCCTCAAGCAGACCACCTGTCCGCGCAGCTGGTGCATCCGTATGGTCTTGAGCCCATATCCTTTCAAAACATGACCTTTACGCGTCCTCTAGCATCCAAGCCCACAGATAAGTACCCAGATCTGGACTGCGCTCATTACCGTAGCACGCCTCATTTCCACCCTTCCACAGAACCATCCATCTGTCTCTGACCCGTTTTCGTCCATCCTCACTTTTCCACTTGTCCCGCCTTTGATACCATCAGATGTCCCCAGAACTACTCAAAGTAAGTCTGTGTGTGTGTGTGTGTGTGTGTGTGTGTGTGTGTGTGTGTGTGTGTGTGTGTGTGTGTGTGGAGAGCGATCGTTCTGAGCACTGAGGATGATCCTTTCACGTTAGCGACAGACGAGACCACCCCCCTCCCCTCAGAAATGCTGGTCCATTTGTCACTCCCTGCTCTCAAACCTGCGCTGCATTAATAGATTTTTTGGTTTTTGAAAACACAGGAAGGAAAACTACTATTACAGCCTGTCTGCTTACAGCCATATTAACTGTAATTATAGAGATCTGTCAAGCGATTCAACAGGAAGTTGGCGCTTTAACTGTTGGGGTGGCAGGAACGCACCAGGCTCCCAGGATTGGTAACGTTCTCTATTCGCACGAGGTTGCAGCAGTAAATGCGAGCAAATCACCGCCGAGGGGCTAACGTTGATGACCGTGGCAGGTCGATACTCCCATCAGGAAGATTACCGAGGAGTTATTTAGAGAAACCCGATCAATCCGGAACAGGACGCAGAGTTTGTTCAAGCGTGGAACTTGACCAATGTTGGGATTGGTCATTGTAAGATGAATATTCCAGAAGTTGTGCTAAATTCATTGGCTAATCTTAGCATCCGAACTGGAGGTGATTTGAGGAGTCTTGTGTAGTTGGATGCTTTTTACTCTTTCACATGATGGACTTCTGGCTCTGTGTATTTTAAAGTTGTACAGTTTTGTCCCGTGTGTCTCTTTGTGCGTCACAGTGTGCAACAAATCAAATCAAATCAAATCAATCAATTTTTTTTTTGGGTCTAAGTTGTAAAATCGGACTTCTTAGACAGCGTCTGTAGCTATATGGCAACTATTTAAAGCACCCAAAGTCTCCGAACCCGGAGAGTCGTCCAAGCTGTCACATTCATGTTTATCCACACTGAGTGTTTATGCCAGGGACGGCTTCTCCTACTGCCTTATTATGGAGTCATAATTACTGACTCATCAATGAATATATTTTCTTTTGCACTAATTAGAATTTTAAGTCTCCACACAAGTGCAGCGCCAACACACACACACACACACACACCCTCACATTTCTATCTTTTTGGGGACATAATGCATTAACCAGGTCCTCACACTAACTTAGATTAACCCTAATTTATGCACAGTTCTAACCTCAACCATACAGCCGTGCCTTCGCTCCCACCCCCCCGACAGTCCTTTGAAGTTGGGGGGGCCATTTCAAAAACATGGCCCCACTTTGATCGTAGAATGAGGATTTTGGTGCTCGGTATGTAGTAAGTTTGAGGAGGCACACAGAAACACGCACAGATTGTAGCTTCCAGAGAGAAAAAAGTTTGCTGAACTTCTCCCATTAGTTCATGTGAAATCCACCTTTCACCCCTGTGTCTAAAATTAGCACCGTATATAATATTTATGTAAAGTGGCTGAACTTCCAAACGTGTTTTTGCCGGTTTCAGAAAACTTTGTGCGACGCAGCAACAAGACTTTTTGTCATTCCAACATCATCAAATCGGGTTTGGCTCGTGTTTGGTCCATCTGAAGTGAGTTTGGCCAGGAACTGTGTGTGTGTGTGTGTGTGTGTGTGTGTGTGCGCGTGTGTGTGTGTGTGTGACAGAGAGAGAGAGAGTGTAGAGGAGGCAATAAGTGGATGTTTCACTGTTTCTTTGCAGATCAATAACTCTGTTCACCACATAGTTGCTGTGAGAGGCATTCTGTGACAACACACACGCACACACACACACACACACGCACGCACACACACACACGCACACACACACACACACACACACACACTGATGCTCTCCCACGCTTGCCTGCAGCAGAGCACCTGGAGCACCTCTCTATATTGCACCCCACACACTTCTTCTTCTTCTCCTTCTCCCTCTATTGTTCCTCCTGTGCTCAACACCCCCCCCCCCCCCTATACGTTCTGCACCACACAGATTAGCCCTAATTGTCTCCTGCCGTTGTTTTTAAACCGATATGTGATATGAGCTTTATCCGATTTCCCGAATATCCTCCGACAATCGAATCCCCCCGAATTGCCAGTCCTCTCCGAGCTCCCTCTGTTCATTTTCCTCCTGTTTCATCGCTCTTTCCCTCCCCCAGACATCTTTCTTTTCACTCCCGGCTTCATTTTTTTTTTGGGTTCCTAACAGAAATCTGCGCAGGGAGGATGCACGTAACTGCAAAATGTCGCCCACAGTCGTGCCAGAAAGTGTCTAAATATGCTCACCGTGCCTGTTCCCTGCACTTGTTTCTTTCTTTCTTTCTTTCTTTTTTGGATTAGTTTGGGTTTGATGGCTGCTTTTATGTGCAGACGGTGGAGAATTCCAGATGGACGGAGGTGTTGTTTGGACTTGGCCTTGATCTCCCTGCAGCTTTGTTGTGCCGTATCTTCGCAGGAACGCTCCATAAGCTGCATTTCTGATGAATCGCGGCCTGGCGATTATCCATGTTGTGAAGTCCACGCGTGCACGTCACGGCGGGATGTAGTTTACAGGCTGATTAGTCAGAGGAGACGGGCGATGTGCTGACACCTGCAGACAAACAGCTCTGGCTGATGCGCACCTCCTCTCTCCTGCAGCACAAACATCTCCGCACGCTTCCATCCATCCTCCCGGTTTCTCTCCCTGACTTCCTCCGCTCCACATTTGTTTTGGCTCCGCTATCGAACCCTCACCTCTGTCCTCCCGGTTTCTCTCCTCTTCCCTCTGAAGTGCTTAATGGCAGTATCTATTCTTCTCCTCCAATTGTACCCCCCCCTCCTCTCCCCCATGGCGCCTGTGGCCCGTGATCCTCTCCGGTCCTGACAGCTTGTTATCTCCATGGTGACGGATGGCTGAGGCGTTGCCACGGCTTGCTCTTAACTACTGCTGGGGGTAGAGAAGACACCTGGGAAACATCAACTATGTTGTTCTCTCTGCTTTTCCTTCTTTATCCCAACTTTTGTCTCCCGACCTTCCGTTTTCTGTAACTTTAGTGGATCACGTTGGAGCTTTTCCCCCGGTACACAGAGCGGGACGCCGGATGGCTGTTTGCACACCTTCCTGCAACCTTTTCTTCCGCCTGTTCACGCCATCAGGATCTTCAGATTAGCTGCCGTTCTTCTAGCGAGTCAGAAGGGCCGTTAACTGTTTCAAAGGAAACATTAATGAAGTCCTCAGTCATTACCCACAATTCTGATGTTGACCTTCGGTTTGCAGCTAAAACCTCCGGGGTCACGATAGATGAGGATCCTCCTCCTCGCCGCCCAGTGGTCCTTTTCCTGACACTTTCCTCCTTGGCCTCCTCATCTTCTGCTCCCTCAGGTCTGGTTCAAACTCCAGGAGGAGGAGGAGGAGGAGGAGGAGGAGGAAGAGGAAGAAGAGGAGGAAGAGGAGGAGGAGGGAGAGGAGGAGGAGGAAGAGGAGGAGCAGGAGGAGAGGAGGAGGAGCAAGAGGAGTAGGAGGAAGAGGAGCAGGAGGGGGAGGAGGAGCAGGAGGAAGAGGAGGGAGATGAGGAGGAGGAAGAGGAGGAGGAAGAGGAGGAGCAGGAGGAGGAGGAAGAGGAGGGGAGGAGGAGCAGGAGGAGGAGAATAAAATGTGAGTATGAGACTTGCGAAGAGTGGAGTAGCTTAACGTGACCGCGTAGCCAGGAGCCTCAGCCTGACACACTCCACGCGACCTTTCACATACTCTTTTTTTTACATAATGCGTCGGGAACGCGGCGTTTTCCATCCATTAAAGACTCCGAGCGCTCCCGAATCGTGCTCATCTCTGTTCGTTTCCTCGTACATCATTTTTATTTTGCATATAATTAGTCGTCCTGGCACTTAATCAGAAAACAAACCACGTTGCTGTTCTTCAAAGCTCTGATGTGGTGTGTGTGTGTGTGTGTGTGTGTGTGTGTGTGTGTGTACGTGTATGTGTGTGTGTGTGTTGGGGCATGTGGGGGTGTTTGTGTGTGCGTCAGCCTTCTGCAGCTCAGCCCGTCATAGCAACAGTAATTAGAATCCGCTCTGGACGCACTTATTGGCTATTTGGAAACGACGAAATTGTTGTTTGGGGAACAAAGTTGCACCACTGTTCCACATAAAGTTGGATATTCTCAGGAGTTAAAGGTGTGTGTGTGTGTGTGGTGTGTGTGTGTGTGTGTGTGTGTGTGTGTGTGTGTGTGTGTGTGTGTGTGTGTGTGTGTGTGTGTGTGTGTGTGTGTGTGTCCAAAACACCCCTCCTTCCTATATAGTGCACTCAGTAGTGTGTACGCCATTTTTTAGGGGTGTCCGAATGTTAAGGGAGCATCGCTGCACACTATGTAGTGAACTCAGTGTATCCCATAATTTACTGCAACCAATCAGTATATCCCATCATCCTTAGCGGCCATTTATTAACCAGTTGGGTGCTGACATTCATCTGGTGCTCATGTATATATGTTGTAAAACTATGACACGAGTGTCCGGAAGGGGAACTTCACCTTATCGGTCAGGACACGAGTGTGTGATATCACACACACATCACACACACATGAGTGTGTTTGATATCACCCACTCGTGTGTGTGTTTGTGCTTTTACTTACTACGCATTGAGGACCAAATTACTCATTCTAATAGCAGTGAGGACATTTTAGGAAGTGGGGATATTTTGGCTGGTCCTCACAACTTTAGAGGAGTCTATCCGGGTTAAGACATGGTTTTAAGGTTTAGGTGAGAACTGGAATTGGGCTGGGGGGGGGGGGGTTGAGCTGTGGGGGTCAGGGTGGGGGGCTGGGAAATCTTTTACGTCTATGGGGGGGGGGGGCTGAAAACGCCGCGTTGACAGGCACTCTGAACATTTGGAGGTTTGATACCATGCTCAAGGGCACCTCAGCAGCGCTCTGAAAGCGTCTCATCACCCCTCCAGCTGTGTGTCGCTGGGTTATTTTGTGCTCATCTTTCATTGTGTCCATAATTTTATTGAGGTTCTGTTCAATGTCACATTTGGGGAGATTCCTTCCTCTGTCTCACATCATCCACCCTCCCCATCATCCAGCCTCATGGCTGCTCCTCACATCAGGGCCTCACCTCACATGCCCCCCCCCCCCCCCCCCCCCCCCCCCCCCCCCCACACACACACACATTGAAAATTCAAAGAGAAACTTTTGTGGAACTTAAAGAGACGAACGAGGAGGAAAACAAATGGCAGCACGTAGCGGATCCAATACAAAACGGTTCCGGATCCACCAGAAGAAAAAAGCTTCTGGATCCAACATCCAACCGGCATCTTTAGGGAAACTGACGTTTGCTTCTGTGTCAGTGGCTAAACAAACACAATCTCTTTAGAAGGTTTAGGGAGCGATTTGATAGCTCCTCCGACTGCAGCCACGTTCTGAACCAACGCTCTCCGGTTTGAAGTTTCCCCGTCAGATAAATCTTCCGAGTCATTCTCCGCTGCGGCGCCTGTGCTTTGCTCCTGACCTTCCCTTGGAATTCCCGCATCTAAAACATTAGCATTGCGATTATGGCGCGTGTGTGTGAGCGTAAGAGTGAGGCTCAAATGAGGCAATAAAAGTTAGAGCAAGCTCTCCCTCCAGAAGAAAAAAAAGAAAAAAAATAGAAAAAGGGGCAAGAACGTTGAGCTGCGAAATGTTGATCTCATTATCTTTCAGTCGCGCATGACGGGGACATTTAACGGCTTTAACTTCTCTGCGTGAGCAGCAATCTGGAGGAAAGATCTCTGATAAGAAGGCTGGAGCGCCTGTGTTTTTAATTTTGGATAGTTGAGCAGATGTTGGATCCAAATTACATGCAAATCACACCCCACCGCACCTCTGATCTGATCCAGCTCGCTAAGCTAGGCTAAGCTAGCCTGCAGATCCCTGAGCACTCGACGTCCCGTTCAACTATTTATCAGCTGTCATGAAATCTATGGCGAACGGACGTGTGGAGAAATACCAGACACGCGGTGCCTTGACTACGGCACAACTGTTCTGGACTTTTGTGCCCGTTAGCTTGACGCGTCACCACAGATCTGCAAACTGGTGCTTCCTGTCGTGGAGACTCTTTAAATCCTCCAGCTGCTCAAGAAAGGTCAATGTTTTCTCAGTCTCTTATGCGGCTTCTTTCCTTATTTGATTACGTTCGAATCGACGTTTGACGATTAGCTGAGTCCTCTGAGGTTTAAAACAAGCAAATTCTGGTTTACAGCTAATCAGATCCCTAAACAACCTGCCGCACCGCCAGGGGCATTTTAAAGAGAGATGGGAATATTTATCGGGCTTCGATAAGCAGCCCAGGCAGGATTAATCCGTGCTGATGGGTGAGGACAAACTTCACAGGGCCGCGTGTGGTCGTACGTCAGCGTCTGTCAGAGCGGGTGCCGCCTGCTTCGTCTCCGCGGGTAATTGGGTTCGGGCGGCGCTTAATGACGCTCAGCTGGGGTGTGAGCGAGCGGAGGGAGGGTGGACTGGAGGCAGACCACAGCGGCACATCAGGAAATACATTTTTCTCTGGGTTCTTTCCGCCTGTCGGTGTTTGGAATCGATGAATGCGGACAGGAGCAGGTCAGTCTGGGGTCACATGGGTGGGGTCACATGGGTGGGGTCCCATGGGTGGAGTCCCATGGGTGGGGTCACATGGGTGGGGTCACATGGGTGGGGTCCCATGGGTGGGGTCACATGGGTGGGGTCACATGGGTGGGGTCCCATGGGTGGGGTCCCATGGGTGGGGTCATCGGCGCCAATGGGGGCTAAAGGTGATTTAAGTCCACGTGACCCGGTTGAGCGTCGCTGATCCTCATCTCCTGCTCTCGTTAGCAACACTTGTCCTTTTTAATACCGCAATTCTGAATTCTTGTGTGATTTTGATTGAGTCCTTCTCCCAACTGAAAGATGAGGAATTATTGCTAATTACAGTTTATATATAAGCAGTGCAGGGGTGTTTGTGCCCTGTCATCCAGACGGATGCCTCCCCTGCATCAGGCTCATTACTATTACGCCCCGGATGCGTCTACACTTGAAATGGACAGCATGTTTCCAGTTCCAGAGCGAGTTCCGTGGTTGTCAACAGAGGCAGCTGCAGAGACGGCGACAGAGAAGCAAAACAGTAATTATTATTCCTGGGATAATCTTGTCTTTCCAGGAGCTGAGCTGCCAGCGGACAGACGCACTAATAAATCAAATACGACAGCTCACACTTCTACCTGAGTGAAACTCCGCCGCGTGCTTCACTCCCTGGTTTCACTGTGGTTCTCCCAACTTTCCTTTTCTTTATTTACCCTGTCTCTTCATTATTGCCCCGTGCCCCCGCCACGCTCCAGCGCCCATCTAAAGCGTTCATTAGGAGGTTATGATGTGTCGACGCACCAGCGGTTCGCGTCTGCTTTGAGTGTCCGTTGGTTCCAGATGTGTTTCCTTCCCGCTGTCACGGCGCGGACGCTGCTCAGATCCATTTGAGGCCCCTCTGAGGGCGGGAGAGTGGATGGCTTCTGGCCAGGCCGGCGCGCACATGAAAGAGATCAAAGCAAAGTTTGCTCAGGTGATGCGACAGATGCCGGCGTTTTGCCCCTCCAAGGGGCTCTGATGCTGGATCCTGCTCATTTCTGTGCTGCCTAAAAGCTCATTTTCAAGCTCAAATCATCCGATGTTGTTAAACTTACACCTGCAAGTGAGAATAAGCTGGTTTTATACGCCGCCACAGGCGCCACTGCTGATTATTATTGGCTTTTCTTGGTTCTCTCAATATCCTCTGCCTAGGGCACTAAAGAGGCAGCTCACTATTGAGCATCGCTGTACCCAATTTAGTGTGTCCCATAATGCATTGAGGCAAGTTTTGTACAACAGGTGGTCCCTGACCAAGCAATACATCCCATCATCCTCGCACCTGAGAAGCAGGAAGTGGTTTAAATAATTAACAAAGCAACAACTGAGCGGATGTTGATGTGCTAGCGAGGAAATTTGCGCCGTTTACAGAAGCTGTAAACGCCATTTACAGCTTTCCACTGCAGCCTTGCTCCCTATTTAGTGAGTAGGGAAGGAGGTCACGCTCCTGATGCCGCGGAGGACCAAAACTTTGAAAGGGGAGAAAATAGGAAAGATGAAAGAATAAGAAATAAGAGATGGGCAGAAGAAAAGGAGAGATGAGAAGGCGTAATTATGGCGCTCGGAGACAAAGTGAAGGACAAGCTGGTAACTTCTCTCTTGGAGCCGGATAAAACGGAGAGAGAAGGATGGTCTCCTTGGAGCATGAAACAGGGGAAGTGGGAGCAGCCAGATTACCGCCTGGCGCTCTTGAAAGGAACGCCGGGCGGCCGCTGAGGACAGAGAGGGAGATAGTTAGCACGGTGACAGAGTGAACTTTTGACCAGTGCCTGTCAACGTACTGAAGACGAGCGGTGTGTGTGTGTGTGTGTGTGTGTTTGTGTGTGTGTGTGTGTGTCCTCTCCTGCTGCTGACAGTGAGGAGGAACATGAAGTCTCTAATTGCTCTGGTGACGGCACCTCCAGACCTCTCTCCCAGAAAGGGGGAGTCAGAGACTGTGGGGGGGGGGGGGTCAAAGCGGCTGAGCAACAGATGATATCTTAAAACAATGGCGTCCAGGGACGTTGGGGAGCCACAAGGATCATCACAAGCCACAAGGATTCCCTCGTCACTAAACACGTCGTGTTGCTGCTGTCGGACCACTTTTAGACGTTTGAGAGAAGGAGAACTGAAGAAACAAGCTGTTGTTCCAGAACAGAGGAGAGAAGAAAGAGGAGGAGATGGAGGAGATGGAGGAGATAGAAGAGATGGAGGAGATAGAAGAGATGGAGGAGATGGAAGAGATGGAGGAGATGGAAGAGATGGAGGAGATAGAAGAGATGGAGGAGATAGAAGAGATGGAGGAGATAGAAGAGATGGAGGAGATGGAAGAGATAGAAGAGATGGAGGAGATAGAAGAGATGGAGGAGATAGAAGAGATGGAGGAGATGGAAGAGATAGAAGAGATGGAGGAGATAGAAGAGATGGAGGAGATAGAAGAGATGGAGGAGATGGAGGAGATAGAAGAGATGGAGGAGATGGAGGAGATAGAAGAGATGGAGGAGATGGAGGAGATAGAAGAGATGGAGGAGATAGAAGAGATGGAGGAGATGGAAGAGATAGAAGAGATGGAGGAGATAGAAGAGATGGAGGAGATAGAAGAGATGGAGGAGATGGAGGAGATAGAAGAGATGGAGGAGATGGAAGAGATAGAAGAGATGGAGGAGATGAAGAGATCCAGGACTCATGAGAAGAGAGCAAGAATGACCTCAGACATCTGGAACGCACCGCACACACAGCTGGGAGGTCTGATCCTGACGCGGCTCCTGGGAAGAGAGAAGATCCACCCGAAGATGCTGCGGAAAAAGAGACGAGAGCTTTGGGGGGGGGGCTGATTGAGGGGATGGAATAGCAGGAGCAGGAGCTCCCACGCGGGGGGGGGGGGGGCGCTAACAGGGAGCTCTCTGATCAAGACCAAAGCCTCCAGGAGCATCTGTGGGTGACCTGTTGATCTGGGGGGGTCCAGCGCTCCAGAGCGGGCCGCAACGAGACCTCAGGGACGCACTCATGCAGATGGAAGACGGTAGCGGTGTGTGTGTGTGTGTGTGTGTGTGTGTGTGTGTGTGTGTGTGTGTGTGTGTGTGTGTGTGTATGTGTGTGAGTTAGTTCCAGCCAACTCGCGATGGCTGATGTTGTGACAGGAAGTTTAATAAAAAAGAAAACCCCTAAATGAAGCCCCACTCGACCACCAGGCTGATCCTGGTGGTCTGAAGGGGAACGGCAGAAATTAGCTCCGCCCCCCAGGTTGGAGGAGGAAAACGGCGACCCAGTGACCTCGTGCTCCTCCTGTCTGGATAACCTCAATTACAGCTCCGACAGGGGTCATTTGGGTGTAATAACGAGTGTTTTCGTGGCGGTACTTGGGGGACGAGCTACCGCGGACCCAATAACCAACCGTCCTGTGTCCATCTCAGGATGGGCCCATATGTTCAAATATGACGACTCATCAGAATTCCCTTGATGACCTGACGTTTCCAGGTGCTATAAATACGACCTGACAGAACAATTTTGAACAATTTAGTCTCTTGGCACCGGTGGGCGTGGGCGTGCTGGTGTGTGTGTGTGTGTGTGTGTGTGTGTGTGTGTGTCCTTTTGGCTGGTTCCCCAGTCAAACAAGTGTGAGAGGGAGCGCGGAGGCATCCGGAGCCCCCGGAGAGCCGAGCGCTGTTTAAATGATGTTATCACGTTGCATTAGCTTCCCCTCCATCTGTTTCACTGACACATTCCCTCGCTCCCCTCATCCCTCATCCTCCGCTGCGGGTTTGTTCATCCTCACGTGTCAAAATTAAGAGCGGAGCCGCTCACGGAGGGGCTGTTGCCGTGGCGAGAGACGACCTTTGTCGGGTCCTGGTGGCGTCACTCTCTCATGTAACTGGTTGGTTTGATCGGGACGGGGCAAAAGAATGACACCTGGACCGCATGTGTGTGTGTGTGTGTGCGTGTGGGTGTCTGTGTGTGTGTGTGTGTGTGTGTGTGTGTGTGTGGGCCCCTGAGCTTCTCTACCTGCAGAGACGCGACCCCGCCGGGCGCAGTCAGTGCCCGTTAACATCAACCACAGCGGCTAAGCCGTGCTAGCTTGACCTCGGTTCCGCTGTGGCTAACCTCTCCGCCGAAGGAAGCGGGGGAATTTCAGCCGCCCGAGAGTTTCGCTTTGCGGCGGAAACGGCGACGAGGGTGACGCGCGTCTCCGTTTGGCCTCGTCGCTGACGGATGAACCCAGCAGAGGATGTAAGAGAGGAAAGAAAACAGGGACTTTGTTCTTTGTTCTTCTCCAGGTTGTGGATGGTTTAGGAAGTTTCTGCCAGAGGTGAAGATGAAATAGGAGATTAAAAAGTGTCCTGTATTGAAGTATAACAACGTTAAATCCCCCCGCACACACACACACACACACACACACACGCGCTCCACAATGCTTCCCCCAGATCTTAATAAAATATTAACTACTTTTCAAATTGACATTCATTCTTTTTTTAGCCCTCTAAAGCATTTTTCGAATAATTCTGCTTGGGTTAACAGTACAGTGCCCAAAAAGGCTGGAAACACAAATGAGCCTTGCATACGTCTTCCCTCCCAGCTCCAAGTAATCGCTTAAAAGCTGTCAGACTAAAATGACTTTAGCTTCCATGAGGATGAGACAGAAGGCCAGCACAGACGCCCGCCGCTGCTTCATCGTTTAGGTTCAGTTTGAATCTTGGCAGTTGTGGACTCTGCACACGGATGCTAATTTGCAGGTACGCTAACGTGGGCAAAGTCCATTCATCAACGATGATGGAGTATAACAAATGAGAGCGTTAAAGCGAGTGTAATGAGAGTTGGAAGCGGCAGTTGTGGTTATTGCATTATAATGACACAACCAGGGGGGAGGGATGGCCTCAAGGAGAAAAAGCCGGAATATGTGGATTCTATAAATATTGTCATATGTCACATCGCAGCGCGCGGGTCATGCTAGCAGGGGGTAGCTGAGGTTGGCAGCTTGGATCTCTGTTCTGCTTCATCTGCGTTTGCTCGGTGCCCTTCCTGGTCCAACCGAGCGTGAGGTAAAACTGAAGCGCGGAGGGGACACGGGGACAAATCACCCGCTTCCGCTTGTTGCTATACGTGTGAGTGGGCCGCGCGTAGACGGCTTCCGCCACAAAAATAAAGTCCCGCAAGTGCCAGCGCTCGCGCGCCGGTGCTGGTGTGTGTCAGGTGGTAATTAATAAAGACAGGAACACTGGCTCTCCTGTTGCGCTGACACGCTTGTCGAGACTCGCCTCCAGTCAAACTTTCTCACACACACACACGCGCGCGCACACACACATGCACACGCAGCATATCGTACATATGAAGTAAAAGCTCTTTACTTCATCAGTTGAGATCTTTTTGTGTGAGTCTTTGCCTAAATGTAGCGCTACAGAAAGGATGCTACGCACCTTGTCGTGGGTATTAATGTTTTATTAATAATAATTCTATTAACAATGGAAAGATCCCTTTTTATAATCAGCCAATTGTGACATTTTGAATGTTGTCTAGTTGCTGTGAGTGTCACATTAGTTTAAGGCTTGTAGGGTTTGCTAGCTTACTAGCGTCGAGTAAATATGCAGGAAGAGCTGCGGATGTTAGCATGTGGATTAGCTACTCTCGCACACTTTTGTGTTTGTTGTTTGGATTCTACTCTTCTGTGAGGCGCTAACGCGGAAGGAGCTTTACTAATTGTGCTCAGAATACGTTTCATGTCAACTGGAACCAAACTCTTCACCAGAGGGAGGTCAGAAGAGCCTAAAAGAACTGAGCTCAAAAGAGGCTCGACTTTCCTTTAGCAACGGCAGCGAGGAGACTGGCCTTTTCATTTTTTATGGAATTAGTCTGGAGTAGTTGTCTCCAGAGGAGACGCGCTAACTGCTCTGATCGTTTTCCTTCGGCTCCCCGATGACGCCCAGATCGGTGCCTAAATCGTCTGGGTGATAATTGGCTGGATTGGCATGAAATTAAACATCCACCAGCAACAACATTTAAGTGATGAGCAGCGATCGTCCTCACAGTCTGATGTTCTCCTGGGAGTTCTGCCGTCCTCGTGTCAGAACAGCCCCCCCGGGAACAACCAGTAAATATCGATATTTCCGTCCATCAAACGTGAGTTTTGTCTTGTCGCACACGCAGAATAACGAGATAAACGACCTCTCCTGATGCGCCGCGGCGTCCTCAACGTCGTAATTGTCATCAGCGCAACTGGAACTGGGACATTTGCTGTCCTCAGCCTGGACTCCAGCTGTTTGGCGTCCAGCGTCAGACGGCGGCGCCTGATTAAGCCAAGCCCCCCCCCCCCCCCCGGGAGTCGCCTCGGCGCCCTCGGGTCGTCAATCTTGACAGACTTCAGAGAGGAGGAGGCTCGCGGCTAATAAAGCCCACGCTCGCTACCGCGGCTGGAGTGAGGTCAGCGGACGCAGCCGCTAACGCTTCAGCCTGTAATAACGTCCATCTGGAAACCAAAGGTGTTCTCATGGAGAACAGGTTGTAATGGAGAACAGGTCGTAAAAGGTGTAAATTAACGGATAAATTAACGTTGGTCGTTGAGGAACATCAGCGGACGCTTCCATTAGCGACTCGTTTTGTTAGCGCTTCGCTGTTTTAGAGTAAAACTCCTCTACGTTTCGATCCAGAGCCTAAAGAGGCTGCGATTAAACTTGTTTAACCAGAAAATTGGATCCGATTGGATCAACAGGTTTAGTTTCCTGGCGTCCTCCCTAAGCCCCGCCCTCCCGTGCCCCCTTCCGCTGGCTAGGCCTGAAAATAGACGCAAAAGTGACCCCGAGGCCGTTGTGTTGGGCTCGTGGTGACCCAGCACGACCCCGCTGAAATATGGATGAGTGGGCGAGGGAGGCGAGGGCCCGTCTTCCTCACCTTCCTCATCCTCGCCTCCTCAGATGTTTGCTCTTCACCCCCCAGTAAAGGAACAAACTGATTTGGGTTAAATAGATTTGACTTCTAATTAACGGCGCAGCCTTATTGTACCTGAGTGTGTTTAACTGTGTTTAACCAATCACACATGCCCCCCCCCCCCCAAGAACATCCCTTTAATTCTTTAATTGAAAACTGCCATCAACGTCTCAACAGAACAACTGGTCAAGGTGGGCCAGTTTCGGATCCCGGGGGGGGGGGTCACGGCCCCTCCTCCTGGTGTCAGCAGCTCCGTCCCGTCAGATCTAAATGGGACCGTGAGCGCGCTGCTTTACGGTGATCCAGTGATCCACCAAAGCCTCTGGTCCCTGTCTGCTTCCCCTTCTGTCCGTCAGTATGTCTGTCACACACACACACGCACACGCACACACACACACACACGCACAGCTTATTTTTCCCTCGGCACCTCTGATGCTGTCGGCTTCACGGCGTCCTGGAGCGGAGCGCCTGCTGCGCCGAGCTGATATGAGGAGGAATTTCACAGGTGTGTTATTCTAGCCGGGAAAATGCACGTTAATGCTAAACACGGTGGTGGTGGGGGGGGCACACTCATATAGGTGCTGACGAGGACCCGTGTTGCAACCCTTCTGCTCCCGTTGCCTTGGTTACAGACACAGGCCTGGAGAGGTGGTCCAGGTCCCTGCCTGTATGGTTGGAACGTTTTCGCGCGTGTGTGTGTGTGTGTGTGTGTGTGTGTGCCATGATTCCAATCGTCCAGTTGAATTCTAGTTTCCTGGATCCTGCAGCTCGTCTGCTCCCGGATCAGCGACAGCCTCCGTGTTTGGAACGAGTCGGTGTTAGAGA